>NW_011494670.1:6680777-6689564 GCF_000754665.1 Bison bison bison | reverse complement strand
AGATGTTTTTCTGGAACTTTCTTGCTTTTTCCATGATCCAGCAGATGTTGGCAATTTGGTCTCTGGTTCTTCTGCCTTTCTAAAACCAGCTTGAACAACTGGAAGTTCATAGTTCACGTATTGCTGAAGCCTGGCTTGGAGAATTTTGAGTATTACTTTACTAGCGTGTGAGATGAGTGCAATTGTGTGGTAGTTTGAGCATTCTTTGGCATTGCCTTTCTTTGGGATTGGAATGAAAACTGACCTTTTCCAGTCCTGTGGCCACTGCTGAGTTTTCTAAATTTGCTGGCATATTGAGTGCAGCACTTTCACAGCATCATCTTTCAGGATTTGAAAGAGCTCAACTGGAATTCCATCACCTCCACTAGCTTTGTTCTTAGTGATACTTTCTAAGGCCCACTTGACTTCACATTCCAGAATGTCTGGCTCTAGGTCAGTGATCACACCATCATGATTATCTGGGTTGTGAAGATCTTTTTTGTACAATTCTTCTGTGTATTCTTGCCATATCTTCTTAATATCTTCTGCTTCTGTTAGGTCCATACCATTTCTGTCCTTTATCGAGCCTATCTTTGCATGAAATGTTCCCTTAGTATCTCTAATTTTCTTGAAGAGATCTCTAGTCTTTCCCATTCTATTGTTTTCCTCTATTTCTTTGTGTTGATCACTGAGAAAGGCTTTCTTATCTCTTCTTGCTGTTCTTTGGAACTCTGCATGCAGATGCTTATATCTTTCCTTTTCTCCTTTGCTTTTCACTTCTCTTCTTTTCACAGCTATTTGTAAGGCTTCCCCAGACAGCCATTTTGCTTTTTTGCATTTCTTTTCCATGGGGATGGTCTTGATCCCTGTCTCCTGTACAATGTCACAAACCTCAGTCCATAGTTCATTCCACTGTATAATCATAAGGGATTTGATTTAGGTCATACCTGAATGGTCTAGTGGTTTTCCCTACTTTCTTCAATTTAAGTCTGAAGTTGGCAATAAGGAGTTCATGATCTGAGCCATAGTCAGCTCCTGGTCTTGTTTTTGTTGACTGTATAGAGCTTCTTCATCTTTGGCTTCAAAGAATATAATCAATCTGATTTCAGTGTTGACCATCTGGTGACGTCCATATTTAGAGTCTTTATAGAAACTAATAAATGTTTAAATATATAGTGAAGTGAAGTGAAAGTTGCCCATTTGTGTCTGATTCTTTGCAACCCCACAGACTGTACAGTTCTTGGAATTCTCCATGCCAGAATACTGGAGTTGGTAGCCTTTCCCTTCTCCAGGGTTGTCCGGGGAGTTTGTAATTTCCTTGGTTCTGTCTCGTCACAACAAAAATGTGAAGGGATGGACCAGTGTTACAGCCCTCGGATGAACCAGTGTTACAGCTCAATGTTACAGCACAGTTTTAATTAGAAAGTAAAGGAAAATAGATCCTCGAGGTGTGAGGGCATGCCAACCCAAAAGACACGAAGAGAAGAGAGGCCCCCAGACCAATTTTGGCTTCTTTTTTATATGTTTTTTCTCCTCCCCCTGGGCCTGTCCTATGCAAATTGGTGTTTGTTTTACCTGAGGTCCTCATTCTGGTCCTCGGACCTTCATTTGTTCTATTTTCATGGGCTTTTCCCTTCCTTGTCTTTTAGCCACTGCCATTTTGGACTCATTTCTCCTATTCTAACTGCCTAACATTTCCACCCTAAAGAGATGTGAAGCCCAATTCTTTGGGAATAGGGGTGTCAAGATCTCTCAGTAGTTCAGCTACTTCTTGCTGAACTGGCATGGCAAGGGGCATTGGGCTTCCCCCTCTTGCTAGTCTCAAGCCTCAGAGTCCTTATAGCAGTGTCCATCTAAAGGTGAATGGTATTTCATGATAAGCTGTAGTTTTATATATCCTTGTTGAACTGGCACTACATATTGAAGCTTGTTGACCTGGGCAGAGACAAAATGGGTTAGACAGTTGATAATATGTGGAGCAATCACAAGCAGCATCAATATGACAGAGACTAGTAGTGGCATTCAGTTCAGTTCAGTTCAGTCACTTAGTCGTGTCCGACTCTTTGCGACCCCATGAATCACAGCACGCCAGGGCTCCCTGTTCATCACCAACTCCTAGAGTTCACTCAAACTCATGTCCATTGAGTCAGTGATGCCATCCAGCCATGTCAACCTCTGTCAACCCCTTCTCCTCCTGCTCCCAATCCCATTAGCCAACTCCAACTTTCCCATCGCCAGAAGGATCCCCCAAAGAGAGATTGTAGCCACCCAGAGAACTCTCCAGCTTGTTCTTTGAGATCCTGTGGAGTCTGAATATTTTTCTTGAGGACTGTGAGACTTTCTTTAACTTAGCTGGAGGTATTTAACCATAAACAACACATCTCATTCAACATGGCTCAAGTCCCTCTTTGTTCAGGGATCAGAAGATCTATCTCCTATCCGTTTTGGAGTACACCTGCCAAGCTGTGTTGGCTCATTAGAGCTGTCCTGAGAAATCTTATCCCAAGAAACTTAATTTTGGGGGTATTCATTAGAATAGCACTCATTTGTAGTTCTGAATATGTATCTGAGATCTCCCAGGGGCTCACAGGTGTATTGAGTGTCCTTTTCTGTTTTCTTTCACAGCTTGACTCGTGGGTAGTGAATCCAGGAAACATGTCCTGGTACTTTGACTGCTGTGGGTAGAAAGTATTACAGGGTAGAGGCTCTTCCATGTGGGCTGGAGTTGAGCCTTTGGGGACCCATCTTTCCAGACGTTAATTAGGACTTAAGTCCCTGGAGCATATAGTGGTGACTCTTTAGAATCTTTTGGGTTCTGGTTGACTCCCCACAAGCATATATCCTGTTAGAATTGCCCAGTGGCCATGGTATAAGACTGGAGGGTCTGAGCCTCTGCATCTAGGAAGAGGTCATTGACTTAAACAAAAGGCCTCCATATAGCATCTCATTAGGACTAAGACTGACCTGTTCCTAAGGGGCAATGTGGGTGTGGAGGAGAGTTATTTGTAAAGCCTCCTTCCATCTCAGGGAGGTCTCCTGGTTTTTTTTTTTTTTTTTTTAATTGCTGATTTTAAGGCTTGGTTGTCTCTTTCTACTTTTCCTGAAGACTGAGCCCTCCAGGCACAATGGAGATAATAAGTAATACCCAATGGTTTAAGATCCTTTGGGTGACCTTAGAAGTAAATGATGTCCCATTGTCACTTTGTAATGACCTGGGCAGACCAAATCTAGGAATGATTTCATGGAGCAGTGTTTTTACCACCTCCTCAGACTTCTCAGTCTGGGTGGGAAACCCTTCAATCCATCCTGTGAATGTATCTGTCATGACTAATAGGTATTTATACCCTTGAGAAACTGGCTTCTGGGTGAAGTCCATTTGCCAGTCCTCTCTTGGGTAGGTCCCAAGTTGTTGGGCAGGCTGGGCCAGCTGGAGTCTTCAAGCTCTTTGGGGGTTGTTCAATTGGCAAGTGGGGCAAGAGAAGACCACTAGCCTTATGGTTGTTTGGAAGCCTGTTCCTATGAAGGACCTGTCTAATAATCTTTGGAGGGCCTTTTCCCCTAAATGAGTGGTGGGATGTAAGGAGTTAACCAACTTTCACTGGAGGTTCCCAGGCAGAAAAAGGAGTCTCTCCTTTTGGAACCACCCCATATGATCTTGAAAGCCCTTACTCTTGGCTTTAAGAGTCTCACGCTCAGTATATGAAGGAGTTTCTGGTAAATTAGTCTGTGGAACTAAGGTGGCAACTCTTGTTAGGTCATTGCTCTGTAATGCTGCCCTTTTAGCTGTCTGATCAGCTGCTTGGTTCCCTTGTGCCACGTCCGTGCTCCCTTTTTGGTGTCCTTTACAGTGGGAGACTGAAACCTCAGTGGGCAGATGGATTGCCTCCAAGAGTCTAAGGATTTGATCACCATATTTGATTGGGGACCCTCAGGTGGTCAAGTGGCCCCTTTCTTTCCAAATAGCAGCATGTGCATGTAGCACCAGGAAGGCATACTTGGAGTCAGTGTAAATGGTTACTCTTTTTCCTTTTCCCAACTCTAAAGCTCAAGTCAGGGCTATGAGCTCAACTAATCTGGCTGAAGCATCTGGTGGCAAAGGCTTAGCCTCTGTGGTCTCTAAGTTGGAGACTACTGCATATCTGGCTCTTCTTTTTCCATCCAAGACAAGGCTGCTTCCATCAGAGTACCAGATTTCCTCAGGATTGGTCAGAGGATCTTCTGACAATCCCTCTCGGGTTTTGTCCAGTGGTCCAAGGTTTCTAGGCAAGAGTGAAAGTGGAGAGAGCCCTCAGGAATGGCAGGAGGGTGGCTGGGTTAAGAACCTCACAAGGGGATACAATGAGGCCTGGATTTTCCATCAGCACTACCTGGTATCTGAGGATTCTTTGATCAGAAATCCATAAATGGCCTCTCCGATTTAGGCTGGTAAAATAGTTAGTTTGTCCCCAAAAGAGAGTTTTAAAGCATCTTTTATCAGGATTGCAATAGCTGCAAGATTTCAAAGGCAGGGAGGCCAGCCTCAGGCAGCTGGGTTGAGACTCTTGGATAAGTAAGCTACTGGTTGGTGCTCAGGTCCCAACCTTTGAGTTACCACTCCTATCATTTAATGCTCTTACTCTGTTTTTAAAATAGGTTTATAAGAAATTGTTAAGATGTTACCTCTCCTTAAAACTGAAGTAATATGGGAATTTTCCATTAAAATGATGCTAGGTGGAAAATGCCATCTTTAGTATTTTTACATATAAATATTAATTATTTTCCTCTTATGATTTTAATTCTTGCAAAGTGAGTTAAACCTTGATTTGTTCTTATGATTATTTTAATCTAGTTAAATGGAAATTAATAATCAAAAAGATTTATTTTACAGAATGTAAATTTTGACAAATAGCTTTATCTTAATTAATGTATTTCAACGTATTTTATGAAAACAGTATTAAAATTTTATTTTGTTCTTTTACTTTGATTTTTGTAACAATCATCAGTAAGCATGTAAGCATGAAAGCCAATTCTAAATTGGTTTCACTATTAATTGTCATTACCTTTTGTGTTAATTTCCAGCCCATAATTATAGAATGTCAGAATAACAAAAGAATAAAGTTTTTCCTATTTCAAAGAATCTTTACAGTTTTAAGAATTATTGTTGATGCTGGTCATATTGAGGGAGAACACAATACTATAAAAAAAAACTCTATTTGTGTTATTTAATAAGAATTATATAGCATTTATACTTACAAAGGGCATCTCTTTAATCTCCATTTTCTGTGCCAGAATGATGAAAAACAATACACACACACACACACACACACAAACATTTAAATCATATGAACACAATATATTTGCACTCAGAACAATATATCACAATTCAAAGAATTTTTAACAGCCTACAATTCTCCTTACAACTGTATAGGGATAGAAGGTCCTATTTAAAAATAGATACTCAGCAATTTTCACTTAAACTTTTAACAAATATTTATCTTTGTGTCCCAGATCCAGTTTTTATATAAAAGATCATTGGCTTTAAGAAACTCACAGTAGAAAGGGAACTTAAATTTCATAATATATCATTATAAAAGTGTCATAGGTAAAATTCAATTGTAATGTAGTCATTCAACAAATACTTCATGATCTACTACAGTGTGCATAGGCTTTGACCTTCTGGGGCTTAGAGGGGAGCAGAGGAAATAGCTCAAACACTGTGTGTTCTGCCTAAAAATAGATATTTAATTTTTTAATTTATTATTTTTTAAACTAAAACACAGATATTATTCTTAGTTTTTCGTTGAAGTCCTTTTGTTACCTGATCCAATCTAGAATCCAATAATACATTTAGTTCTTGTGTCTCCTCCTTCTTTAGCCTCCTCCAGTTTTCAAGAATTCTATCTCACTTCGTCTTTCATAACCTTGACACTTTCAAAGAGTACTGAGAAACTATTTTCTAATACCCCTCACTTTGGATTTCTCTGATGTTCCTGATGAGTATCATAAAAGTCGTGGAAAGTTATGATCAACCTAGATAGCATATTCAAAAGCAGAGATATTACTTTGCCAACAAAGGTTTGTCTAGTCAAGGCTATGGTTTTTCCTCTGGTCATGTATGGGTGTGAGAGTTGGACTGTGAAGAAGGCTGAGCACCAAAGAATTGATGGTTTTGAATTGTAGTGTTGGAGAAGACTCTTGAGAGTCCCTTGGACTGCAAGGATTTCCAACCACTCCATTTGAATAACAAATACCAGCAGGAGTTCTTTGGAAGGAATGATGCTAAAGCTGAAACTCCAGTACTTTGGCCACCTCATGCAAAGAGTTGACTCAGTGGAAAAGACTCTGATGCTGGGAGGGATTGGGGGCAGGAGGAGAAGGGGACAGCAGAGGATGAGATGGCTGGATGGCATCACTGACTCGATGGACATGAGTCTGAGTGAACTCCAGGGGTTGGTGATGGACAGGGAGGCCTGGCGTGCTGCGATTCATGGGGTCGCAAAGAGTCAGACACGACTGAGTGACTGATCTGATCTGATCTGAGAAGTACATGATTACAATATATCTTTTTATTGATGATTCTATTCTTAACTACTTGGTCAAGGTGGTATCACACAGGTTTTCTATTGGAAAATCACTATCCTCCCTTTGTCATTAAAAAGTATCTTGGGAGGCACACTTTGGGACTATAAATGTCCTGTATTTTCTCAAACTTTCACATATAACTTCTAACATTCACCACGCAACAACTATTACTGTATTTTACTAATGGTAATTTTTTTCTTTTATCCCTTGCTTCTTCTACATTCATTATTATTTGGTAAGAAAACATTATCTCTTCTCCATGTGTTTATCTATTATTTATTTATATCATGAATATTATTTTATTCTAGAGGTTATAATTGAATACTATTATTATTTTGTTACTCACTTTGCTCTAACTTTGCAATTAAGACATCTTTAAGGTTGGCTCCTTTGCCCTTTTAATGTATCTCTTTCCTTTTTCTGAGTATTTACTTTCTGACATTACAAGACACTCTATAGGCTCATCTTGTATTTTCCCTGCTTCTGCTCTGGAATCAACTACTTCTCCAAAGAGCTATATTCAAACATGGTCTTTAGAAACCAAGATCAGTTGGTTGGTATGTTCATTCTTACTTACACTTACACACACACACACACACACACACACACAAATTCTTCCTGCAAAGATATACAATAGTACCTCATAATATATCATATGGAGTAATATAGATATAATATACTATTATCAGATCAGATCAGAACAGTCTCTCAGTCGTGTCCGACTCTTTGTGACCCCATGAATCGCAGTACGCCAGGCTTCCCTATCCATCACAAACTCCCAGAGTTCACTCAGACTCACGTCCATCGAGACATCAATGCCATACAGCCATCTCATCCTCTGTCGTCCCCTTCTCCTCCTGCCCTCAATCCCTCCCAGCATCAGAGTCTTTTCCAATGAGTCAACTCTTCGCATGAGGTGGCCAAAGTACTGGAGTTTCAGCTTTAGCATCACTCCTTCCAAAGAACTCCCAAGGCTGATCTCCTTCAGAATGGACTGGTTGGATCTCCTTGCAGTCCAAGGGACTCTCAAGAGTCTTCTCCAACACCACACTTCAAAAGGATCAATGCTTCAGCACTCAGCCTTCTTCACAGTCCAACTCTCACATCCATACATGACCAGAGGAAAAACCATAGCCTTGACTAGACGAACCTTTGTTGGCAAAGTAATGTCTCTGCTTTTGAATATGCTATCTAGGTTGGTCATAACTTTCCTTCCAAGGAATAAGCGTCTTTTAATTTCATGGCTGCAGTCACCATCTGCAGTGATTTTGGAGCCCCCCAAAATAAAGTCTGACACTGTTTCCACTGTTTCCCCATCTATTTCCCATGAAGTGATGGGACCGGATGCCATGATCTTCGTTTTCTGAATGTTGAGCTTTAAGCCAACTTTTTCACTCTCCACTTTCACTTTCATCAAGAGGCTTTTGAGGTCCTCTTCACTTTCTCCCATAAGGGTGGTGTCATCTGCATATCTGAGGTTATTGATATTTCTCCCGGCAATCTTGATTCCAGCTTGTGTTTCTTCCAGTCCAGCGTTTCTCATGATGTACTCTGCATATAAGTTAAATAAACAGGGTGACAATATACAGCCTTGACGAACTTTTTTTCCTATTTGGAACCAGTCTGTTGTTCCATGTCCAGGTTTAACTGTTGCTTCCTGACCTGCATACAAATTTCTCAAGAGGCAGGTTAGGTGTCCAGGTATTCCAATTTCTTTCAGAATTTTCCACAGTTTATTGTGATCCATACAGTCAAAGGCTCTGGCATAGTCAATAAAGCAGAAATAAATGTTTTTCTGGAACTCTCTTGCTTTTTCTATGATCCAGCAGATGTTGGCAATTTGATCTCTGGTTCCTCTGCCTTTTCTAAAACAGCTTGAACATCAGGAAGTTCACGGTTCACATATTGCTGAAGCCTAGCTTGGAGAATTTAGAGCATTACTTTACTAGCGAGTGAGATGAGTGCAATTGTGTGGTAGTTTGAGCATTCTTTGGCATTGTGTTTCTTTGGGATTGGAATGAAAACTGACCTTTTCCAGTCCTGTGGCCACTGCTGAGTTTTCCAAATTTGCTGGCATATTGAGTGCAACACTTCCACAGCATCATCTTTCAGGATTTGAAAGAGCTCAACTGGAATTCCATCACCTCCACTAGCTTTGTTCGTAGTGATGCTTTTTAAGGCCCACTTGACTTCACATTCCAGGATGTCTGGCTCTAGGTCAGTGATCACACCATCATGATTATCTGG
>NW_011494670.1:6669062-6680677 GCF_000754665.1 Bison bison bison | reverse complement strand
TCTAGGTCAGTGATCACACCATCATGATTATCTGGGTCGTGAAGATCTTTTTTGTACAGTTCTTCTGTGTATTCTTGCCATCTCTTCTTAATATCTTCTGCTTCTGTTAGGTCCATACCATTTCTGTCCTTTATCAAGCTCATCTTTGCATGAAATGTTCCTTTGGTATCTCTGATTTTCTTGAAGAGATCCCTTGTCTTTCCCATTCTGTTGTTTTCCTCTATTTCTTTGCATTGATTGCTGAAGAAGACTTTCTTATCTCTTCTTGCTATTCTTTGGAACTCTGCATTCAGGTGTTTATATCTTTCCTTTTCTCCTTTGCTTTTCACTTCTCTTCTTTTCACAGCTATTTGTAAGGCCTCCCCAGACAGCCATTTTGCTTTTTTGCATTTCTTTTCTATGGGAATGGTCTTGATCCCTGTCTCCTGTACAATGTCACGAACCTCATTCCATAGTTCATCAGGCACTCTATCAGATATAGGCCCTTAAATCTATTTCTCACTTCCACTGTATAATCATAAGGGATTTGATTTAGGTCATAACTGAATGGTCTAGTGGTTTTCCCTATCTTTGCATCATATACCTGCAATGATATATCATAATATATCACTGAAGGAAGGATTTTTGAGTGTGTTTGTATATGTGTTTATAAGTGTGTTCTCCTAGCACTGTACCCTGAGAGGGCCTAAAATAATTGACATTTTAGTAGAAATGTCACCAGCTTCCTTCTAGAGGACTAGAAAAGAGCTTTGAATACTTAATTTATTTGCATGTATAGTTGTGGTAATAAAATATGATTTTAAAAATAGATCTATGGAAAATGACAAAACATATGAACTTAACATTGTATAACTGATTATTTTCTTCTAGAGTCAACTGTTCTCCCATTTTCCTAGATGATTACTCTAATGTCTTCTCAAATATCAAAAACGTCCTCCACCATCTTCACTCTTGACTGATAACCTTGCTTCACATTATCTGAGAAAATAGATGTAATTAAAACATCATTTTACAAGTTTCCAAAATGTCTACCACCTACCTGTCCATATATTCTGGCTTCTCTTCTATTACCAACAGATAGATGGATACATAGATAGACAGACAGACAGAATTTTCTTTGCTTCTAACAGAGGCAAATCACTTACTCAAGGATATTTGACCCAGCAACTGTCTCCTTAGAAGTACAGTAACAATTTTTCTCTCTGTTCAATATTACTGTTACCACAATATACACATGCTAATGCTTCTATATAATATTTTATATCCTTTCAAAACACCTGGTGATATAAGTGCTTTCTGTAACTCCATTTCTCACCTTTGTTCCACTGAAACTGCTCTCGACAAGGTCACAAATCATCTTCATCTACAATGTTAAATCCAACAGATAATTCTAAATTCTCATTTTATTCAACTCTGTAATTTGACACTGCCTTTATCACTCTTTTCTGCCGGAAACAATTCCTACATTGACTCTCAGATTGGTAATTCATCCTATCTTATTCTCTTTCACTTTGTAGCTGTTCCTTATTTTCGTAACCAAAACAAATCTTGCTAACTAAAATGCCCCAGAATTTAGTTCTTAGGTGGACTTTCTTTTCTTCTTAAGTGTGTTTCCTTGGTGGCTTTATTTGGGCTTATCCTTTCAGTATATCTGCATGTTTATGGAATGCAAATATAAATACCCAACTTGGAGTTTTCCCTGAATTTCAGAATTATAAATACAATCGACTACTTAACATATCCACTTGGATATATTATCTTAAACCTAAGATGCCAAAATTGATCCCCCCCCCCCAAATCCTTCTATTTTTTTAGGTCTTACCTAGCTCAGCAACTGGTAGTCTAATCTTCAATTGTTAAAAACCTTGGAGATGTCCTTGACTTCTCTTTCTCTCACAGATTCCATCTAGTCCTTAAGCAAATATTGCTGGCTTTAAAGCTACATCAGGATTTGACCATTTCTCATAATTTCCACTGCTATACCCCCAGACCAAGCTACCGTAATTTTTCACCTAAATTATACACTATTTCCTAGTGTGTTTCTATGCTAGAATCTCTTTTCTGGTGCTGTGTAGTCTCAACACAGAAAACCAAGCAAGCCTTATAAGAGGTATTTACAGAGAACTCTTTTCTAGTGTATAGAAGGAAAGAAACCACAGATGGATTAAAATGCAGCTAAGTGTATAGTCAATAATATAGGAGTTGAGACAAGCCCTTGTTTGTGACTTCTAATGTCTCTGTAAATAAGTTAGGAAGTCATTTGCCTGAAGAAAGTCAAGGGGAGATGTGAGGATGTGAAATATAAGATAATTAAATTTTAAACAGTAGCTGTGAAGAAAAGAAAAATAATAGAGCAGGGAAATGTATAAGCAACATAACAATTTAAATCTTGTTTCAGTTTGTGCATCATACTTTTGTATTAGCACTAGTCTGGGTGATTTGTTGATTTTTGTTCAGCTCAATTTAACTATCAGGGAACGGAAAACTAAAAAATGGCCAGTTTAAATCATCCAGGGTGGATTTTTTTCCCACCTGGAGTTACCATGGAAAAACACCAGAAAATGTGAGTTGAAGATATTGTCAACAGAGTAAAATCTTGGATGGTCTGAAAACACAAGCCAAGAAAACACAGATGTGATGGTAAATTTTATATGTCAACTTGCCTAGGCTAAGTGATGCCCAGATAGCTGGTAAAACACTATTTTGGGGTGTGTCTGACAGGATGTTTTTAGAAGAGATAATTATTTGAATCAGTAAACTGAGTAAAGATCCACCCTCACCAGTGTGGTAGGCATTACCCAAACTCCTGAGGTACCCAATAGAACAGAAAGTAGAGCTAATTCCCTTTCTTTTCTTGAGCTAGGACGTCATTCTACTCCTGTTCTCAGATATCAAAGTTCCACATTTCTAGATCCTGATATATATATGTATCAGGATATATATATATATATATATATATATAGAGAGAGAGAGAGAGAGAGAGAGAGAGACATATATATATAGGCATAGATATAGATACATTTCACCAAAGGAAGGATGGGAGAGGGGAGTAAGAGAGAAAGAAAGGAAGCAAGGAGGGAAAGACTAGAATAATCTGAGAAACTAAGAGCCAGGTTATTTTTCAGCAGCAGCAGTGGTATAGGGATCAATGACATAATTTTTTTTTTTATTTTATTTTTTAACTTTACAATATTGTATTGGTTTTGCCATATGTCAACATGAATCCACCACATTTCACTGTATGAAATTCTATACTTGACTGAATTAGTAATTTTAGAGAGACAAAGATTCAGAAAGTTTGCATTCAATATACTTTATATAAGGAAGTTACTTGAAGAATGTACTTTAGTCAAATAAGTGTGAAGACTAAAAGAAGGAAAAAAAATGGGATTACTTCAAAACTTTAATACAAATGAAGTTCAGAATGACATAACAGTTTATGATAGATCTGAGTAGTAACCATCCAAAATAAAATAGGAAATCAAAAGCTTCCAAATTCAAGTAACAGAAGAAAAACCTAAAACATATCAGCCACAAGTTTAAGAAGATATTTGTATATAATTCTAAGAAACCAAAAACAATATAAAATCTCAATAATATAATATCTAAAATATTATATATTATATAATTTAAAATCTCAATAATGTACATAATATATTATATATTAGTAATATTATAATATTAATAATATATGTTAATAATTTAATAACATTTTATCATATATAAATTATAATATATAATTGTATAAATAATATATATCATATATATTATTGAGATTTTAAATTATATAATATATAATACTACAGATATTACATAGTATATTACTGAGATTTTAAATTGCTTTTGGTTTCTCACTTAGAAATATATATAATAAGTATATATAGTATATATTATTCTGTATAGTATAATAAGTGGAGAGAAAAACTACAACAAAGTTGCAACCCAAATATTAAGTAAACTGACCTGCCAAATCTTAAATCACTGATACACTAGGACCATGTGTTTTCAGGGCTTCCCTGGTGGCTCAGAGAGTAAAGAATATTTCTACAATGTAGATGACCCAGGTTGAGTCCTTCCATTGTGGAGATCCCCTGAAGAAGGGAAAAGCTACCCACTCCAGTATTCTTGCCTAGAGAATACCATGATCAGAGGAGCCCGGTGGTCTACGGTCCATGGAATCCCAAAGGGTTGGACATGATTGAGTGACCAACACTTTCAACTTTTTTACTTTTATGTGTTTTTGATGCCACAAGGTTATAATGAATCTATGAGAAAGAAACAATAACTTATCACTCTGCTTGCTATTATACTGCATAGTAAGGGCTTCCCACAGGGCTCAGTTGGTAAAGAATCTGCCTGCCATGCAAGAGACTCGGGATTGATTCATGGGTCAGGAAGATTCCCTGGAGAAGGAAATGGCAACCCCATCCAGTATTCTTGCCTGGAGAATCCCATGGACAGAGGATCCTGGCAGGCTACAGCCCATGGGGTCGCAAGAGTCTGATACGACTTAGCAACTAAAGAGAGAGAGAGAGAATGTTTCATTGTAAAGTAAATCCTCTTATTTGTTTTTTAACATTCAAAGTTGACCTTGAGATCAAACAAGAGTGTTTAAATAGAGTTTAACAAACAAACTCATAGGAAAAAATATCATATTTGTGGTTACCAGGGGCAGGAGGGTGAGGAGAGGAGGAAATGGATGAAGGCAGTCACAGGGTACAAACATCCAGTTACAAAACAAGTTCTAAGGATAAAATGTATAACATGAATATAATTAACACTGTCATCAGTAATATATGACAGTTGTTAAGAGAGTCAAAACTAACAGTTCTCACCACAAGGAAAAAGAAATTTTTCCTATTTCTTAACTCTATAATTCTTTGCTGGGAGAAATATCAATAACCTCAGATATGCAAATGACACCACACTTATGGCAGAAAGTGAAGAGGAACTTAAGAAACAATTGATGAAGGTAAAAGAGGAGAGTGAGAAAACTGGTTTAAAACTCAACATTCAAGAAATTAAGATCATGGCATCTGGTCCCATCACTTCATGGCAAACAGATGGTGAAACAGTGGAAGAGAGACAGACTTTATTTTCCTGGGCTCCAAAATCACTACAGATGGTGACTGCACTGATGAAATTAAAAGACGCTTGCTCCTTGGAAGAAAAGCTATGACCAACCTAGACAGCATATTAAAAAGCAGGGACATTACTTTGCTCACAAAGATCTGTATAATCAAAGCTACAGTTTTTCCAGTAGTCATGTATGGATGTGAGACTTGGAGCATAGAGAAGGCTGAGTTCCAAAGAATTGATGCTTTTGAGTTGTGGTGTTGAAGGAGACTCTTGAGAGTCCTTTGGACTGCAAGGAGATCAAACCAGTCAATCTGAAATGAAATCAATCCTGAATATTCATTGGAAGAACTGATGCTGAGGCTGAAGCCCAGTATTTGGCCACCTGATGTGAACAGCTGACTCACTGGCAAAGACCCTGATGCTGGGAAAGATTGAAGGCAGGAGGAGAAGGGGATGACAGAGGATAAGATGGTTGGATGGCATTACAGACTCAATGGACATGAGTTTGAGCAAGTTCCAGGAGATGGTGAAGGACAGGGTAACATGGCATGCTATAGTCCATGGAGTCACAAATAGTTGGACACAACTGGGTGACTGAACAACAACAACAAATTAAAGGACACTCCTTGGAAGAAAAGTTATGACCCACCTAGACAGCATACTAAAAAGCAGAGGCATTACTTTGCCAACAAAGTTCCATCTAGTCAAGGCTATTGTTTTTCCAGTAGTCATATATGGATGAGAGAGTTGGACTATAAAGAAAGCTGAGCACTGAAGAATTGATACTTTTGAACTGTGGTGTTGGAGAAGACTCTTGAGAGTCCCTAGGACTGCAAGGAGATCCAACCAGTCCATCCTAAAGGAGATCAGTCCTGAATATTCATTAGAAGGACTGATGCTAAAGCTGAAACTCCAGTACTTTGGCCACCTGATGCGAAGAACTGACTCATTGGAAAAGCCCCTGATGCTGGGAAAGATTGAAGGCAGGAGAAGGGGATGACAGAAGATGAGATGGTTGGATGGCATCACCGACTCAATGGATATGAGTTTGAGTAAACTCCAGGAGTTGGTGATGGGCAAGGAGGCCTGGCTTGCTGCTGTCCATGGAGTCATAAAGAATTGGACCCGACTGAGCAATTGAACTGATGAGATGATGGATATTCACTAAACTTTATTGTGAGAATAATTTCATGATGTATATAAGGCAAATCATTACGCTTCAAAATCATTTGAAGATGTATTATATACATCTTCAAGGTGCACAGTGCTATGTATCTATTACATTTCAGTAAAAATGAGGCAGGTAAAATGTTAAAATAATAAATAAGGTTTAAAAATAAAATCAATATTACATATTCTTAAAATTTAGTAAAACAGTTGACAAAAGTTGAGGTTTGAAAAAGAAAGAGAGTTGTGGAGGAAAAGTTGTGACTAATAAAACACAACAGACAGAGTTGTAAAGTTTAAGAAGGAAAGAATATATGGTACAAAGTCAAACATTAAAATAACTATTAGTTATTGGAAGTTAATCAAGGATATGAAAGGGTAAATTTAAAATAACTACATTAAGTATAAAGAGTGGAGGGGTGAAAATGGTAGATAAGTATGTGAATGAAAAATCTTTCTTTTCACAGAGTAAATAAATAATTCCTAGATAAAAATAATGTTTTATTCCTATGATTTATTTTTCAAGGAATAATCATCAATAGGAATAAAAAGTAGATATTAAAAACGATTTCTTCTAGGGGAAGGGACTGAGGGCTTAAAGGCTTAAGCTGGAGCTGGAGGTGGCTAGCTTTTTACTGTATTAATAGACTTTGTGTTGCTTTTACTTCTGTATTGCCATGTGCATATATAATTCATGGACAGAGGAGCCTGGCAAGCTATAGGCCATGAGGTCACAAGAAGTTGGACATGACTGAGCATTCACACACATATAACTGTGTTACAACAAATAGGTCAGTCTTTTTCTCAGATAGTTGTATAAAAGCATCTTGCCTTGATATCTTCTCTAGCCATGGTATAAGTCACCCAGTAAAAATCCAGAGCAGGAGGAGACTTAGGAACTACTCAGCTATGGTGATACTTTAACTATAAAGCCAGAGTTGAAGTTTAGAGAAAATAGCTAAAGTAGTAGAGAACTAGTGTGTATGTGCTTAGTCATTCAGTCATGTTCGATTCTTTGCAACCCCATGGACTGTAGCCTGTCAGGCTCCTCTGTCCACAGAATTCTCCAGGCAAGAATACTGGAGTGGTTAGCCATTCCAGACCTATGGATCAAACTGGGTTTCCTGCACTGAAAGTGGATTCTTCACCATCTGAGCCACTAGGGAAATGCAGAGAACTAGTAGGTACTAAAAAATCACTAAAACAAGCAGAGCCTAGAACCAAAAAGTAGATAGTCACAAAATATGGATATGAGAGAAAAGAATACTGAGAAGCCAGTCTGAATTTGTTTGAAGCTTCTGTCTATTCATTGGATCCTCAAGTGCTAACTGAGATGGGAAGTATTATAGCCAGTTAGAGACTGGGACAAAAATAATGAAATCACCAGGAAGTTCCCCAAATGATTCTTGCCTAACAATTTTATGGTCACTGCTTTAAGTAATATGAATTAGAAACTACTGAAGTCAGTGTCTACTTTCTTAACTGGTATAATTCATTCTCATTATTCATAGTTATTATGCTCTATAGAGGGCTTCACAGGTGGTTCACTGTTAAAGAAACCACCTTTCAATGCAGGAGACTCAGGAGACATGGGTTTGATTCTGGGTCAGGAAGATTCCATGGAGGAGGATATGGCAACCCACTCCAGTATTCTTGCTTAGAAAACCCCACAGACAGAGGAACCTGCTGGGTTACAGTTCATATGGTTTCAAAGAGTTGGACACAACTGAAGCGACTGAGCATGCATGCTCTATAGAGTCACTATGAACACTGCATTAGAGCATATTGAACCACTGCTCCCAGGAGAAATACAGGGTTAGGTTCCTATGAGTCTTTGGTCACAACATGTTCATCCACAGAATGATATATAGTCTTGTTTTATATGTGTTCTATTTACAGGCACTTCATTAAATAGATATTGCTGAATCATTAACGTTGAACTCATGGCCAGCAGCACTGTAACTCATACTTGAATAAAGCTTATCTACCATGTTTACTGATATTTTCTCAGCAAGGAATGTCACAGCTTTTTTTGTATTTACAGACACTAGAATACATTTGCACTATGCTTTTAAACAATGAAGTCACTATCCACAAAACATGAAAATTGAGAAATATTGCAGTAAACAGATCATGGAAGGGACATTTGCTCACTGTATGATAGTTGAAACAAGAAAGCAGAGAATCACTTTGTTCCAAGTCATTTGAGAATGTGCTTTGACCTTAGATGGAAAAGTACAAAAACTCGACTAAGACTTTTGATCTCTGAGCATGCCTGCAAATGACTGCAAAAGTGCCATCAATATCAATTTTGGAGTTTACAAATAAATTTTAGCAAGAAGATGAATTCTTATATATGAAATCTATAAATAATTATGATTACTATGGCTTTCCTGGTGGCTCAGATGGTAAAGAATTTGCTTGCAATGCAGGAGACCTGGGTTTGATCCCTGGGTCAGGAAGATCCTCTGAAGAAAGGAAGGGCTTTCTACTCCAGTATTTCCTGGAGAATGCCATGGACAGAGGAGCCTGGCAGGCTACAGCCCATGGGGTCTCAGGCTACAACTGATCAACTAACACTTTTGTTCTGGGCTTCCCAGGTGGTGCTAGTAGTAAAGAAACCACCTACCAATGCAGGCAACATAAGAGATGTATGTTGGATCCCTGGGTCAGGAAGATCCCCTGGAGGAGGGCAGACAACTCACTCCAGTGTCTCTTGCCTGGAAAATTCCATGGACAAAGGTGTCTGGTGGGCTACAGTTTGTGGAGTGGCAAAAAGTCAGACATGAGTGAGCATGCACACACACACACACTGTATATATATACATACTTATATTCCCATATATATCTGAAGTTTTACACTAAGGTGTATGTGTGTAACCTAAAAAATTCAAAAGTATCAGCAAATGCATTTCATCTCCCTGATATTTTTTACTCAGATATTAAAGAAAAAGGATTATTACTCTTAATGTGATAAGAGCAACATCTTTGTTTTTCAGCCTGGTGCAATTGACATAAAATTTGAAAAATTTTTTTCAAGGCTGGGCAAGTATCTAGGAAGTGTTATAATAATGATGATGACAGTCATAAAAATATTTTATGCAGTTTATTTCACATGAAAATTAACATGTGCTTTTCATATTGCCATCCCATAATTAATGCCATATGTCTTTTTTATTGAAAAGACAGTTTGGGATGATGTAGCAGCAGAAAATTATTTCTAGCCTGCTTTAAATTATATTACTTACAAAAACATCATTTCCTGAAAACACTAGGAGAATATTACCATTTTCCTTTATAATCAGATGTTATGTCTACATTGACATATTTAGTCATTGTTTACACAGAAAAGTAGCAATTAATACAAACAGTCTATCCTTCCTTTTCCACCTCCTTTTTTATCCATTCTGTAAGTATCTTTTCCTTTAGTGACCTGATCATTCAGTAGTTTTGGGACAACATTTTTTACTGTGTTTTTTCTTAAAATAATCACTCAAGATGTTTACATACTGTTTAGCTCCTTACATTCTGATTACATTCAACATGTATATCTTTTCACATTTTTCACCATCTTTTTAAAAAAATAAACTTTGAGATATGAATACAGAAATAAAGCATGCTGTTTTTAATTATACAATTAATGAACTTGGGTAATGTATACTCCTGTTT
Organism: Bison bison bison; assembly: GCF_000754665.1. Taxonomy (NCBI): domain Eukaryota; kingdom Metazoa; phylum Chordata; class Mammalia; order Artiodactyla; family Bovidae; genus Bison; species Bison bison. The sequence continues at coordinate 6,670,762 of NW_011494670.1, read as the reverse complement.
AACCCCTATCAAAATTAAAATATAAAGAATTTCTACCAACCCAAAATTTTCTGGAGTGCCTCTTTGCAGCCAGTGCAATGTATCTATGAAATTCAGACTTACTTTCTGCTACTAAAGATTGTTTTGACTTTCTAACATTTCATATAAATAGATTCATACACTATGAACTTGTATTCATCTGGCTTATTTCCTACAGCATACTATTTTTTATATTCATCCATATTATTTTCTATATCAGCAGCTTGTTTCTTTCTGTTATTTAGAAGTATTCCATTGTATGAATTTATGAAAATATGTTTGTTAAATTTCTTGTTAATAAATATTTAGGTTGCTTTCAGTTCTTGACCCTTATCAATAAAGCTTCTATGAATATTATTGTACAAGTTTTTTTAATGAATGAATGTTTTCACATCTCTTTGATAACAGTGAAAGAAGAGATGGCAAGAATACACAGAAGAACTGTACAAAAAAGATCTTCACGACCCAGATAATCACGATGGTGTGGTCACTGACCTAGAGCCAGATATCCTGGAATGTGAAGTTAAGTGGGCCTTAGAAAGAATCACTACAAACAAAGCTAGTGGAGGTGATGGAATTCCAGTTCAGCTATTCCAAATCCTGAAAGATGATGCTGTGAAAGTGCTGCACTCAATATGCCAGCAAATTTGGAAAACTCAGCAGTGGCCACAGGACAGGAAAAGATCAGTTTTCATTCCAATCCCAAAGAAAGGCAATGCCAAAGAATGCTCAAACTACCGCACAATTGCACTCATCTCACAGGCTAGTAAAGTAATGCTCAAAATTCTCCAAGCCAGGCTTCAGCAATGTGTGAACCGTGAACTTCCTGATGCTTAAGCTGGTTTTAGAAAAGGCAGAAGAACCAGAGATCAAATTGCCAACATCCGCTGGATCATGGAAAAAGCAAGAGAGTTCCAGAAAGGCATCTCTTTCTGCTTTATTGACTATGCCAAAGCCTTTGACCGTGTGGATCACAATAAACTGTGGAAAATTCTGAAAGAGATGGGAATACCAGACCACCTGATCTGCCTCTTGAGAAATTTGTATGCAGGTCAGGAAGCAACAGTTAGAACTGGACACGGAACAACAGACTGGTTCCAAATAGGAAAAGGAGTTCATCAAGGCTGTATATTGTCACCCTGTTTATTTAACTTATATACAGAATACATCATGAGAAACGCTGGACTGGAAGAAACACAAGCTGGAATCAAGATTGCTGGGAGAAATATCAATAACCTCAGATATGCAAATGGCACCAGCCTTATGGCAGAAAATGAAGAGGAACTCAAAAGCCTCTTGATGAAAGTGAAAGTGGAGAGTGAAAAAATTGGCTTAAAGCTCAACATTCAGAAAATGAAGATCATGGCATCCGGTCCCATCACTTCATGGGAAATAGATGGGGAAACAGTGGAAACAGTGTCAGACTTTATTTTTCTGGGCTCCTAAATCACTGCAGATGGTGACTGCAGCCATGAAATTAAAAAACCCTTACTCCTTGGAAGGAAAGTTATGGCCAACCTAGATAGCATATTCAAAAGCAGAAACATTACTTTGCCAACAAAGGTTCGTCTAGTCAAGGCTATGGTTTTTCCTGTGGTCATGTATGGATTTGAGAGTTGGACTGTGAAGAAGGCTGAGCACCAAAGAATTGATCCTTTTGAACTATGGTGTTGGAGAAGACT
>NW_011494670.1:6656261-6668962 GCF_000754665.1 Bison bison bison | reverse complement strand
AGCCCTGGGATTTCTTTGGAAGGAATGATGCTAAAGCTGAAACTGCAGTACTTTGGCCACCTCATGCGAAGAGTTGACTCATTGGAAAAGACTCTGATGCTGGGAGGGATTGGGGGCAAGAGAAGAAGGGGATGACAGAGGATGAGATGGCTGGATGGCATCACTGACTCGATGGACGTGAGTCTGAGTGAACTCCGGGAGTTGGTGATGGACAGGGAGGCCTGACGTGCTGCTATTCACGAGGTCGCAAAGAGTCGGATACGACTGCGAGACTGATCTGATCTGATAATAGGTACACATTTAAAGATACTGTCAAATAGTTTTCCAAAGTGGCTCTATCATTTTGCATTCTTACCTGCAATGTATAAGTGTTAACGTGGCTCTGCATCCTTGCTAACACTTGTTATTCCAATGTCAGCCATTCTAATAGGTGAGGAATTGTATCTAATTGTGTTCTTAACTAAATTTTCCTGATTACTAAAGATGCTAAGCATCTTTTCAATACTTACTTCACATTCATATATCTTACTTTATGAAATGTTTGTTTCAGTGTCTTGATTTTGCCCATTTCCCACTGCACTGATTTATTTTTCATTCTGTGACAACTGTCTATCTATGTATCTGGATATCTCTCTCTACATAATATAGACTATATAGATTACATAAATGTCTGTGTAAAGTTTTGAATCATAGTGCTATTTCTCTAACTTTGTTGTTATTTTGCAAAATTGCTTTAACTATTTTAGGTTGTTTGGATTTTCAATCAATTTGGCAATATCTTACCATATATTTAGGACTCTGGTTTTTCTCGGTATTATTTTGTAGTTTCCAGTGTGTATGACTGGTACCTATTTTGATAAATGTCTCTATTTCATATTTCTTAGTATGTCATTCCTTTATAAATTAGCTTCTACAATCATTTTATATTGTATATTCAGAAATAATCACATCTAGAAAGGGCATGATAGAGTTAATCTAATTACATAGCTAAGCCAAGTATCTATTAGATCTTTGAATCTACTCTATATCCTCACAACTCAATGACAGTTTAATATCCTTGACTATTTCCAATAATAACACTCTTCTTGTTAAAGCAAACCGTTATAGCATTTTTAAGTGACTCTGAATATTAGAAGGAGATTTTTTTTAAGTTAAGGTGAAATTTATAGTCTTAGTTTTTCATCTACTTCCCACTCCCTGAAAGCCTAAAAAAAAACAATTCTAATTGGTGCATAATATAAAAGTCCCTAAAATATTTGAAGACCACTATTAAGTTTATTTATTTATTTATTTTTGTTTTGTGATTGGCCTTTCTTTCAGGCCAGTACCCCAGTTACTAATTATGTGGTCCGAGGTCCCAACAATCCATGTATTAGACAAGTTCCAGCATACGAATATCTCCTCTCAAGGGTGATGTTCAGAAGTAAACACAGTGCTTACATTTTGGCCTTTATAGTATTAAATATATTGGGAAGATCATCTCCCTAAACTCTGACAATTCTAGATTTTCACAATTTGGTTCCAAGCATATTCAACAATTAGATATCTTAGGCCTTTGGTTAGGTATGCCTGGAACACTTGATCATTGTTAATTTTTGTTTGTTTCTCAGAATTCTCACAGTTTCATTTTGTAGTGAATTAGAATGCTAAAATATTTGCTCTCACAATGAAGAATGGTTTGTTAAAAACCTCTGCTTTGTGTGCTTAGTTTTGCGCTACCTGCATAAGACACTCATTTCCACATTTAGTCTAGATATATACCATGTTAGGTGGGCATGAAATATGTCTCTAATTTTAATTGGTTACAGTTAATCAAAAGAAAAGGTCAACAACTCACATAAATGAACATAAACACTTTATCCGTGATGAAAGCCAATTATAATAAGAATTTTATGCAATCAAAGATAAACTTAAATCTATATTGTTAATTAACCCTTTATCCCATGGGTAAGTTCCAAGATTTTAGTTGTTTATTTTCAAAGAAGAATATGAGTAGATAGCAAAATAGTGCAGCTTCCTTCATGAAACAACAAATACTTGGAAATGGTGTGTGTGTGCTAAGTCGCTTCAGTTGTATTCAACTTTTTGTGACTTTATGGACTATAGTCCGCCAGACTCTTCTGTCCATGGGGATTCTCCAGGCAAGAATACTGGAGTGGGTTGCCATGCCCTTCTCCAGGGGATCCTTCCTACCCAGGGATCAAACCTGCCTCTTTTATGTCTCCTGCATTGGCAAGCAGGTTCTTTACCACTGAAAAGCCCTTGGAAATGGTACAACTACTCAAAATTCAGGTCTAAGATCATTTTAATAATTGTCTACTCTTCAAAATTCCCATGTATCAGACAATTAAGATTTTACTTATGCTTAAATGACTACTAATTTAACAAAATATTCATGATAGTTTTACTTGTTACACTAAACTCTTGAATATAATTAAACTAATAATTATGAGTGATTCAGTTGATCACAAAGTCATCACTGATTAATATATATTAAATTTAACAGAGTGATGTCAGCATGATAAAAGAATGGGGAGTTCCAGCCTTTCTCACTGAAACACCTGTTTAACAATCATCCATGGATAAAAATGACTTCATGAAATCTCCAGGATCCAGATGAAGCCTCAGTGTCCTGGAGCAGTATAGAAATAAGAAAAAATATATTGAAAATGCTAAGAAAAGCAGTATTGCTTTTCCCCTCCCCTAAAACAGCACATCACAGCCCCATGGGGGAAAGAGAGAGTAAAATGAGCATCTGACTTTCCCAGACTTTCAGAGATCACTTCTCTCAAAGCCTCATGCAAGACACTGAGGGAACCAGCATGGCTGGATCACTTGGGGTTAGCTAAGAACAAAAGAAAGGGGCAGAAACTCTCAATGGCTAGAGTAAGGATCTCAACACCTGGCCCATCGCTCCCCGACTTCTGCAGGAAACAGGCTTATCCATTCTGGGAACCTGTTATTGGGCCTGCACACATGTAGATCCTGGCAGCCAGCTCACTCATACACTACGCTTTGGCCAGGTTGACTGATGAAGGGCTTTCCTTGATGAAGCCAGTCTACAAAGAAGAGGTGGATTTGTGTCTTCAAATGCGCAGAGACCAATGCATGGCCACAAGAATTGCAAAGAATTAGGGAAATATGACATGACCAACAGGCTTCCCTGGTGGCTCATATGGTAAAGAATCTACTGGCAATGCAGGAGACCCAGGTTCAATCCCCTGGAGAAGGAAATGGGAACAAAATAAGGTTCCTAAACTGAACCTAAAGAAATAGAGACCTACAAACTTCCTGACAAAGAATTCAAGTAGTCATCTTAAAGATGCTCAGTGAACTACAAAAGAACATAAACAACTAAAAAAATCAGGAAAATAATATAAGATATAAATATATTACAAAACTACAGTAGTCAAAACAGTATGGAACTGGCATAAAAACAAACATATAAACCATGGAACAGAATAGAGAGCCCAGAAATAAACCAAACAGATATTATAAACTGATCTTCAACAGGGATGCTAAGAACAGACAATGGGGAAGGATATTCCCTTCAATAAATGGTGTTGGAAAAACTGAATATCCATGTGCAAAATAATAAAATTGGACTCATTTTATATCCTGCACAAAACGACTCAAAATAGATTAAAGACTTAAATGTTAAGACCTGAAAACAACACTTCCAAAAGAAAATAGGAAAAACCTTCTTGACATTGGCCTTGGTAATGATTTCTTGGCTATAACACCAAAAGCATAGGCCAAAAAGCAAAAATAGACAAGTATGACTACATCCAACTAAAATGATTCTGCATGATAAAGAAAAAAATCAATCAAAATGAAAAGAAAACTTAAAGAACAGGTGAAAATATGTGCAACCCATATAACTGATAAAGGGCTAATATCTTAAATATATAAGGAACTCCTATAATTCAATGGCAAAAACCAAATAACCCATAATAGACAAAGGACTTAACCATTCCACCAAAGAAGATATACAAATGGCCAACAGATTTATGAAAATGTGCTCAGCATCACTAAACACCAGGGAAATGCAAATTAAAATCACAATGAGCTAATCTTCTTTTTAAAAGTAGTTTCTATCCTCCTGTTGGGCCCTAGTAAAAAATGGAATGATTAACTACAGGCCCCTTAGTTACTATGTGACTTGAGCTATGCATCATGAACTAGATATTACATGACCCATCAAGCTATAAAGTTGGATTGCATAGCAGCAAGTCATCATCACATGGAAGTGGGATATAAGGGTTTGGGCCTGAACATGTCATGAAGGCTCATGCAAGTTATATGGAAAAGTGGCCTAAATGTCCATTATCCACATTCCTGCTACACTGCCACACTAGAGTCTCTCTCCCAGCCTGCAAGTATTGCCTCATAGACAGCTGCCTATGATCACTAGACCAAGGAAGAGAAGACTCCAGTCTGGTTACAGATCAGTTCAGTTAAGTTCAGCCACTCATTCATGTCCGACTCTTTGTGAGCATATGGACTGCAGCATGCCAGGCTCCCCTGTCCATCACCAGTTCCCAGGTTTACTCAAACTCATGTCCTTTGAGCCGATGATGCCATCCAACCATCTCATCCTCTGTCATCCCCTTCTCCTCCCTTCTTCAATCTTTCCCAGCATCAGGGTCTTTTCAAATGAGTCAGTTCTTACATCAGATGGCTAAAGTATCAGCTTCAGCATCAGTCCTTCCAGTTGTCAGCAAAGTAATGTCTCTGCTTCTTAATAAGTTGTCTAGGTTGGTTATAGCTTTTCTTCCAAGGAGCAAGCATCTTTTAATTTCATAACTGTAATCACCATCTGCAGTGATTTTGGAGCCCCCCAAAATAGTCTGTCACTGTTTTCACTGTTTCCCCATCTATTTGCCATGAAGTGATGAGACCAGATGCCATGACCTTAGTTTTCTGAGTTTTAAGCCAACTTTTTCACTCTCCTCTTTCACTTTCATCAAGAGGCTCAGATGGTTCTACACAATAAGCATGCAGCACCAGAATGTGAATCACTATAGCACCCAGAAGGCAGAATTTGAAGCAGTGCACCTGGTTTTTCAATTTGCTTGGAAGGATAAATGACCAGATGTGTAATTATATACTGAATTCATGGCTTGGCTAGATGATCAAGGAACTAAATAGAACATGATTAGAAAATTGATGACGAGAAAATTTGGGGAAGAAGTATCATAAGTGGGTAAAAAACATGAAGATATTTGTCGTCAATGTAAATACTCACCAAAGGTAATCTTAGCAGAAGATTATTTTAATTATCAAGTGATTTAATTATCAATCTGTTCTGTGAATACCTATCAGCCTTCATCCCAAGCCATCCCTGTCATTACCCAATGAGCTCGTTAATAAAATGACCATAGGGACAGAGATGGAGGCTACACATGAGCTCAGCAATACACTTTCACTCACCACAACCTATCTTGCTATGACTGCTTCCAAGTTTACAACCAGACATCAATACTGAGTCACCAATATGGTACTATCCCATGGGTTGATTGACCAACTACTTAATTGCAGGTTGAATATACTGAACAACTTCCATCATGGAAGAGGCAGCATGGTATTGTTATTGAAGTAGACATTTACTCTGGCTATGTATTTAATCCCTGCATATAATGCTTCTGCCAAAATATTATCTGTGGACTTAGAGAATGCCTTATCCACCATCATGTCATTACATAGAGCATAGTTTCTGATCAAGGAACTCGCTTCACAACAAAAGAAGTGAGTACAATGGGTATATGCCCATGGTTATTCAATATTCCCCACCATCCTAAAGTAGCTAGTTTGATGGACTGGTAAAACAGCATTTCGAAGATTAAGTGTCAGCTAGGTGACAATGTCTTACAGGATTGGGACAAGCTTCTTATCTGAATCAGTATCCAATATATGATGTTCTTTCTACCAAATCCAGAATTCACATGTCCAGGGATAAAGGTGTACAACTGGAATGGCAGCACTCCCTACTACCCTAAATGACCCTCCAGTAAAAGTTTTGCTGGCTGTTACTGCAATCTTATGCTCTGTTGACTTAAAGGTGTTGGTTCCAAAGGGAGGAATGCTTCTATCTAGAGCCACCACAATGGTTTGACTGAAGTGAAAGTTAAGGCTACCCAGACATGTTGGACTCCTGAGTTTCTGAATCAACAAAGTTTACTACTGTGCTAACTGGAGTGGCTGATTGTGACTACAAAGGGGAAATTGAACTGCTACTTCACAAAGGAGGAAAGGAAGAGTATGTCTGCAATATAGGTGATCCCAAATGTCCTGTGGTTAAGGTCAAGGTAAAACTATAATAATCCAATCCAGACAGAATTACTAACTAATACTAATTAAAAGATGCTTAGTCCTTGGAAGAAAAGTTATGACCAAACTAGATAGCATATTGAAAAGCAGAGACATTACTTTGCCAACAAAGGTCCGTCTAGTCAAGGCTATGGTTTTTCCTGTGGTCATGTATGGATGTGAGAGTTGGACTGTGAAGAAAGCTGAGAGCTGAAGAATTGATCCTTTCGAACTGTGGTGTTGGAGAAGACTCTTGAGAGTCCCTTGGACTGCAAGGAGATCCAACCAGTCCATTCTGAAGGAGATCAGTCCTGGGATTTCCTTGGAAGCAATGATGCTAAAGCTGAAACTCCAGTTCTTTGGCCACCTCATGCGAAGAGTTGACTCATTGGAAAAGACTCTGATGCTGGGAGGGATTGGGGGCAGGAGGAGAAGGGGACGACAGAGGATGAGATGGCTGGATGGCATCACTGACTCTATGGTCATGAGTCTGAGTGAACTCCGGGAATTGGCAATGGACAGGGAGGCCTGGCGTGCTGCGGTTCATGGGGTCACAAAAAGTTGGACACCACTGAGTGACTGAACTGAACTGACTAATTAGTTAAGTATTGTTAACATTATATCATAGTATTTAAGTTATAAGATATCAAGGAGAAAAGTAAACATCACTATTACAGGGAAGAGATTAGTGTAGTTTGACAGTACATAACATAGCTGTATCATATTGGGTAGCATTTTGGTCTTATTTTCTTTACTTGGAAATTAAGTATAGTTAAAGGAGATGCATATAGGTGCCAAGCTGACATGACAGACTTCTGATGGTTAATTTTAAATGTCAAATTAACTAGGCCATGGGTTCCCCAGATATTTGCTTAAACATTATTCTGAGTATTTCTGTGAAGGTGTTTCTAGATAAGAGTAGCATTTGAATTAGTAGACTAAAGAAAGCAGGTTGCCCTCCCCAGTGTGAGTATGCCTCATCCAATTTATGGAAGGCTGAATGGTGCAAATATGCTAAGGGAGAATTCATTCTCTCTGCATGACTGCCTTCAAGCTGGGATATCAGTCTTCTTCTGCCCTCAGACTTGAACTTGGATTGGAATTTATACTGTTGGTTCTCCTGATTCTCAGGCTTTCAGACTCAGACTAGGCTGTATCATCATCTTTCCTGAGCCTCCAAGTTGTCCTCTACAGATCTTGGAACTGCTCAGCCTCCACAACTGCATGAGCCAGTGCCTTATTTTTTACATATATATCTCCTATTGTCTCTGTTTCCCTGGAAAAAAGTATTATAAAAACAGTAGATAGGGAGGATGCCCAAATTTCTCTAACTGTAGTATCAAGGAAACTTTTTCAAGTAGTTTATATACTGTAAACTATAAGTAGTTTTTATTTAATCTGAGGACTTTTTCAAGAGGTGTGAGCTGAGAGAAGTAGCTAAAGAAATCACTGAATAAATTAATTTTTATTGTAGGAAAAAATTAATACTGATGGAAGCCAGAGGATAATCAAATGTATAAGATACAAGAAAAGGATGGCATAATCAACAGACAGGCAAAAAGTAATAATATCCTGTTATTAGGACAGAAGTAAGGGTAGGGGTAGCTTACAGTATGATTAGGGTAACATTTCAATCATGTAAGGAGGCACTATTAATAGTTATCCTGGGATGACCTGCATAAGAGATTGTTCTGGGCAAACTGTGATGTTTCTAATAAATAGAAAGAAAACAAACAAACAAAAACAAAAATACACGGGTGCAAAGACATGTTGTGAATAAGGTGGCAGAAAGTTGAGATAATTTACTTGATGGTTTCTATACACTCTGTGAAATATATAGTCATCTAGTGAGACTGAGAGCAAGTCCCTTGGTGAATATAAAGGTGAGTAGCTAGGTTAGAGTTCAGAGATTAGAAAGCATTGAATTGCCAGCTGTATGAAATCAGAGAAAGCTAACTAGAACAAGAACTGATTAACTGGTGGTATCATTGATTGTTTAGTTGCTGAATCATGTCCAACTCTTGCAACCGCATGGACTACATAGACTGCAGGGCTCCTCTGTCTATCGAATTTACCAGGCAAAAATAGTGGAGTGGGGTGCCATTGCCTTCTCCATTTGGTGCTATTGAGTACTCAGTTAAAATGGAGAGCATGTCTATAACAAAGAGCAAGATCTGCATTTGTGGTTCTTACTCAGCAAGAGCTCAATGGTCTAGTGATGGCATTCAGAATCAGAACTTTCTAGATAAGTTTTACATAAGGAAAATGGGACTAAAAAGTAGAGCACTGTTTCCAAAGTAGGAGTTGATTTATTGTGGTGTCAAGAAAATTTTAAAAGTTGTACTTCTTTATAAACTTTATCTTGTCCATTTTCCAAATATTTAAAAGTAATTTAGATAATTAATATATTTAATAAATTAAAACTAATATTATGTGCTTTTATATTATTGTATTTTGTATATTTACATGCATAGAGAGATGAAGAGAGTGAGCATTCAAAAAATAGCTTTCCAAAAGCAGCATGAAACAGGCAAAATATATTGAACATATATTTATTTAAGCTTATGATATAGTCTTTGAGATGCTAAATCATGAAAACTGACTTCATTAAAGCCTCTAATCCCTGGTGTCCAACCTTTTTCTCACTTCCTTATGACTTATCTTAAAAATATAAAATGAGCATAGCTGAGTTAAATAATTGGAAATGTAGGAACTTTCATCATTGACAAGTGTTCCATCTCAGCTCTGAAAGCTAAATGCTTCCAAATTTGATCAAGAGATGTAAAGAGGAGCTGTGGGAGCACTAATACAAGTGAAGTGAAGGTAATGATCCAGGGGAAAAGAAGGCTGAGACATTGAGAGGATAGGGTTTTACACAAGTGTTTCACACAAATATGAAAATTATCAGGATGATAATAAAAGTAAAGAATAATGATGTGATACCAAGTAGTTTGTAAACATCAGTCACAATGAGGGTTAAAGATTTTTTTTTTTTTAATGATGTAAAACATGGAATCTGGGGGACATAAATTTGGAAAAAAAGTCAAAAGAAGTGGTGAGTGAGTTTTCCACAGAAAAGACACAAGTGGGATGAGGGTAAAGATTGATGGATTAGCCAGGATAGTGAGGTCAAAATAGCCAGAGTGTCAAAATAGCCACTCCGGTATTTTTGCCTGGGAAATTCGATGGATAGAGGAGCCCTGCAGGCTATAGTCCATGAGGTCACAAGAGATTCAGCAACTAAACAATCAATGATACCAAAAAAAAAGCCAAAAAAACCCACAAACACACAAAAAAGCCTTTTTTCCCTTGCTGAAAAGAGACAAGACAGTTATAGCCTGGGTGGATTTCACTTTTGAGGAATTCGGGGAATCTGTTGGATCAGGAGACTCTATTCTCCCTGGAAGGAGTCCTTTTCTGTCTAAATAGACTGTGTGGCTCTGGCTTTGAGGTTGCTATTCCACTGACTCTCAGGGAGTGGTGAGAGATCTGATCTGTATATAATAAGATTAACAGGCAAATGAATAGACAAAGGGCCTGGAGTCCAGAGGCCACATTAATCACTGGGGTCTGTTCCATCTCAGAACTCACTCACCTCAAAGTCCAGAGGACAGTCATGGGAGTACAGAGACAGGTGAAGAGGAGACAGTGGTTCTAGGGTAGGACATGAGAAGGAGGTCATGTGATTGAGATATTAGGGCAATCTGTAACATAGTAGCCAGATATGTCATTGTAGGTGACTAGATGATACAACTGGGGCTCAGACTCATCAGTGCTGCTGCCTGCATATTTATCTAATTCTGGGAGTAAAACTTTCAATCATTTGTAAAACATTTATACACTATGGTTCCTACATCTAAGATGCTAAAGAATTACAAGACAGAATTCCAGGCTGCCCTGAATTACCTCACATTATGAAATTTTCTTCATTTTGAAGAATGATACAAAAATGGATGCAAGTGGTAATGGCCTGAAAATTAGCATCTGGTCCCATTACTTCAAGGCAAATAGATGGGGAAACAGTGGAAACAGTGACAGACTTTATTTTCTTGGGCTCCAAAATCACTGCAGATGGTGACTGCAGCCATGATATTAGAAGATGCTTACTCCTTGGAAGAAAAGTCATGACCAACATAGCATATTAAAAAGCAGAGACATTACTTTGACAACAAAGGTCCATCTAGTCAAAGCTGTGCCTTTTCCAGTAGTCATGTATGGATATAAGAGTTGGACTATAAAGAAAGCTGAGTGCTGAAAAATTGATGCTTTTGAAATCTGGTGTTGGAGAAGACTCTTGAGAGTCCCTTGCACTGCAAGGAGAACCAACAAGTCAATCCTAAAGGAAGTCAGTCCTGAATATTCATTGGAAGGACTGATGTTGAAGCTAAAACTACAATACTTTGGCTACCTGATGCAAAGATCTGATTCATTTGAAAAGACCCTGACGCTGGGAAAGATTGAAGGCAGGAGGAGAAGGGGACAAAAAGAGACTGAGATAGCTGGATGGCATCACTGACTCAATGGACAAGAGTTTGAGTAAACTCCGGGATCTGGTGATGGACATGGAGGCCTGGCGTGCTGCAGTCCGTGGGGTTGCAAAGAGTCGGACATGACTGAGTGACTGAACAGAACTGAACTGAACTGGAAAACTGTGTCTTTAAACAATTTAGTTAACTTCCCAGTTTCTCCATCTATAAAATAATGTTATAAACATATATATATATATATGTATACACACACACACACTAGAATGCAAAAGTAGGAAGTCAACAAACACCTGGAGTAACAGGCAAATTTGGCCTTGGAATATGGAATGAAGCAGGGCAAAGACTAATAGAGTTTTGCCAACAAAAGGCAGTCATAGCAAACACCCTCTTCCAACACTACAAGAAAGACTCTACATATGGACATCTCCAGATGGTCAACACGGAAATCAGATTGATTATATTCTTTGCAGCCAAAGATGGAGAAGCTCTATACAGTCAACAAAAACAAGACCAGGAGCTGACTGTGGCTCAGATCATGAACTCCTTATTGCCAAATTCAGACTTAAATTGAAGAAAGTAGGGAAAACCACTAGACCATTCAGGTATGACCTAAATCAAATCCCTTATGATTATACAGTAGAAGTGAGAAATAGATTTAAGGGCCTAGATCTGATAGATAGAGTGCCTAATGAACTATGGACTGAGGTTTGTGACATTGTACAGGAGACAGGGATCAAGACCATCCCCATGGAAAAGAAATGCAAAAAAGTAAAATGGCTGTCTGGGAAGTCTTACAAATAGCTGTGAAAAGAAGAGAAGTGAAAAGCAAAGGAGAAAAGGAAAGATATAAGCATCTGAATGCAGAGTTCCAAAGAATAGCAAGAAGAGATAAGAAAGCCTTCCTCAGCGATCAATGCAAAGAAATAGAGAAAAACAACAGAATGGGAAAGACTAGAGATCTCTTCAAGAATATCAGAGATACCAAAGGAACATTTCATGCAAAGATGGGCTCGATAAAGGACAGAAATGGTATGGACCTAACAGAAGCAGAAGATATTAAGAAGAGGTGGCAAGAATACACAGAAGAACTGTACAAAAAAATATCTTCACGACCCAGATAATCACGATGGTGTGATCACTGACCTAAAGCCAGACATCCTGGAATGTGAAGTCAAGTGGGCCTTAGAAAGCATCACTACGAACAAAGCTAGTGGAGGTGATGGAATTCCAGTGGAGCTATTTCAAATCCTGAAAGATGATGCTGTGGAAATGATGCACTCAATACGCCAGCAACTTAGAAAACTCAGCAGTGGCCACAGGATTGGAAAAGGTCAGTTTTCATTCCAATCCCAAAGAAAGGCAATGCCAAAGAATGCTCAAACTACCTCACAATTGCACTCATCTCACTCGCTAGTAAACTAGTGCTCAAAATTCTCCAAGCCAGGCTTCAGCAGTACGTGAACCGTGAACTTCCTGATGTTCAAGCTGGTTTTAGAAAAGGCAGACGAACCAGAGATCAAATTGCCAACATCTGCTGGATTAAGGAAAAAGCAAGAGAGTTCCAGAAAAACATCTCTTTCTGCTTTATTGACTATGCAAAACCTTTAACTGTGTGGATCACAATAAACTGGAAAATTCTGAAAGAGATGGGAATACCAGAACACCTGACCTGCCTCTTGAAAAATCTGTATGCAGGTCAGGAAGCAACAGTTAGAACTGGACATGGAACAACAGGCTGGTTCCAAATAGGAAAAGAAGTACATCAAGGCTGTATATTGTCACCCTGTTTATTTAACTTATATGCAGAGTACATCATGAGAAACGCTGGACTGGAAGAAACACAAGCTGGAATCAAGATTTCCAGAAGAAATATCAATAACCTCAGATATGCAGATGACACCACGC
>NW_011494670.1:6655130-6656161 GCF_000754665.1 Bison bison bison | reverse complement strand
CAGAGACATTACTTTGCCAACAAAGGTCCGTCTAGTCAAGGCTATGGTTTTTCCTGTGGTCATGTATGGATGTGAGAGTTGGACTGTGAAGAAAGCTGAGCGCTGAATAATTGATGCTTTTGAACTATGGTGTTGGAGAAGAGTCTTGAGAGTCCCTTGGACTGCAAGGAGATCCAACCAGTCCATTCTGAAGGAGATCAGCCCTGGGATTTCTTTGGAAGGAATTGTGCCGAAGCTGAAACTCCAGTACTTTGACCACCTCATGCGAAAAGTTGACTCATTGGATAAGACTCTGATGCTGGGAGGGATTGGGGGCAGGAGGGGAAGGGGACGACAGAGGATGAGATGGCTGGATGGCATCACTGACTTGATGGACGCGAGTCTGAGTGAACTCCAGGAGTTTGTGATGGACAGGGAGGCCTGGCGTGCTGCAATTCATGGGGTCACAAAGAGTCAGACACGACTGAGTGACTGAAATGAACTGAACTGAACTGATGCACACATATTTGAAAGTGTTAGTCACTCAGCCATGTCTGACTCTTTGCGACTTCATGGACTATAGTCCACCAGGATTCTCTAACCATGGAATTCTATAGATAAGAATACTAGAGTAGGTAGCCATTCTCTTCCCCAGGGGAATCTTCCCAATCCAGGGATCAAACCCATGTCTCCTGCATTGAAGACAGACTCTTTACAGTCTGAGCCACCAAGGAAGCCCATATATATGTGTGTGTGCATGCATGCTAAATTGCTTCAGCTGTGCCCAATTTTCTGTGACCTTATGGGCTGTAGCCTGCCATGGGATTCTCTGTTCCTCTGTCCATGGGATTCTCCAGGCAAGAATACTGGAGTGGGTTGCCATGCTTTCCTCCACGGGATCTTCCCAACCCAGGGATCAAACCTGCATCTCTTATGTCTCCGGCATTGGCAGGTGGGTTCTTTACCACTAGCGCCACCTGGTAAGCCATATATAGACTTCCTATTTGTGCGTGTGTATGTGTGTGTGTGCTGTGTGTGTATGTATGTATATA
>NW_011494670.1:6653484-6655030 GCF_000754665.1 Bison bison bison | reverse complement strand
GCCTGCCAATGCAGGAGATGCAAGATAGATAGTTTTGATCCGAGTTGGGAAGGTCCCATGGAGTAGGAAATGGCAGCCTGTTCCAGTATTCTTGCCTGGGAAATCCCATGGACAGAGGTGCCTGGTGGGCTACAGCCCATAGGGTTACAGAGAATTGGACATCACTGAGCAACTAAGCATACACTCATACATAATATACTAAAGTGAGTAGAATGTATTTTATATCTCTCTTTGAGAGAGATAGGTCACAGGCTAAATGACTTGCCTAATGCCACATCGGAGAAGGCAATGGCACCCTACTCCAGTACTCTTGCCTGGAAAATCCCATGGATGGAGGAGCCTGGAAGGCTGCAGTCCATGGGGTTGCTAGGAGTTGGACACGACTGAGCGACTTCACATTCCCTTTTCACTTTCATGCATTGGAGAAGGAAATGGCAACCCACTCCAGTGTTCTTGCCTGGAGAATCCCAGGGATGGGGGAGCCTGGTGGTCTGCCGTCTCTGGGGTCCCACAGAGTCGGACACAACTGAAGCGACTTAGCAGCAGCAGCAGAAGCAGCAATGCCACACAGTACTATACTAGGTTCTTGTTTGTAGAGGTGAATTTGGAGTCCAGGTCTCTGGCAGAGAGTTATATGATTCCACAAATTTGATATGTGAATGCTAATTGTATTTACCCCTGTTTTACAAAATAGTAATTTCTGTATCACGATGAATTCAGGATAAAACTTAACCTAAGAGGAAAGCTAGAAACAAAGCAGATTCTAGAGAAGTAATTATAATCAATGCTCATCTAAGTATCCTAATGCTAATCCTGTCTTGATAAGTGACCCTTTCTTATAAATTTACCATGAGACTCATTCTGCATACAAGGGTTATGTATAAATGGAAGAAAATGTCAATTTGATATTAATTAGTCTCATGTTTGAGATGTTGGAAGCAGAGGTATGGAAAAGCTCAGTTAGAAAAAAATGGCCAAGCACAAAGCCCCAAGAGATGTACAAAACTAAACATACAAAACTAAAATTCTGGCATTTTACCAATTTTGGGCTGAACTGCAGGTAGAAGGGGGAAAAGTATTCATGACTGTTCTTCAAACCAGGTGAAAGAAAGACTAGAGAGCAAGATGGATGAGTTCTAAGAGGATTCTGAATCAATTCACCACTGTCTGACATAGAAGAGTGGGTATACACAGAGTGAGTTTTTACACAAAGTGAGCTTGCCCGTTTCCTAAATGATTCTGTTAGTGTTGCACTCAATATGCCAGCAAATCTGGAAGACTCAGCAGTGGTCACAGGACTGGAAAAGGTGAGTTTTCATTCAAATCCCAAAGAAAGGAAATTCCAAAGAATGTTCAAACTGCAGCACCACACTCTAGCAAAGTAATACTCAAAATTCACCAAGCCAGGATTCAACAATAAGTGAACCATGAAATTCCAGATGTTCAAGCTGGATTTAGAAAAGGCAGAGGAACCAGAAATCAAACTGCAAACATCTGTTAAATCATCAAAAACAGCAAGAGAGTTCCAGAAAAACATCTACTTTTG
>NW_011494670.1:6652210-6653384 GCF_000754665.1 Bison bison bison | reverse complement strand
TCCAATGAGTCAACTCTTCGTATGAGGTAGCCAAAGTATTGGAGTTTCAGCTTTAGAATCAGTCCTTCCAATGAACACCAAGAACTGATTTCCTTTAGGATGGACTGGTTGGATCTCCTTGCAGTCCACGGGACACTCAAGAGTCTTCTCCAACACCACAGTACAAAAGCATCAATTCTTCAGCACTCAGCTACTTCACAGTCCAACTCTCACATCCATACATGACCCCTGGAAAAACCATAACCTTGACTAGATTGATCTTTGTTGGCAAAGTAATATCTCTGCTTTTTAATGTGCTGTCTAGGTTGGTCATAACTTTCCTTCCTAGGAATGAGCATCTTTTAATTTCATGGCTGTAATCACCATCTGCAGTGATTTTGGAGCCCCAGAAAATAAAGTCTAAAACTGCTTCCACTGTTTTCCCATCTATTTCCTATGAAGAGATGGGACAAGATGCCATGATCTTCGTTTGCTGAATGTTGAGCTTTAAGCCAATTTCTTCACTCTCATCTTTTACTTTCACCAAGAGGCTTTTTAGTTCCTCTTCATTTTATGCCATAAGGGTGGTGTCACCTGCATATCTAAGGTTACTGATATTTCTCCTAGCAATCTTGATTACAGCTTGTGCTTCTTCCAGCCCAGCGTTTCTCATGATGTACTCTGCATATAAGTTAAATAAGAAGGGTGACAATATACAGCCTTGACGTACTCCTTCTCCTATTTGGAACCAGTCTGCTGTTCCATGTCCACTTCTAACTGTTGCTTCCTGACCTGCATACAGATTTCTCAAGAGGCAGGTCAGGTGGTCTGGTATTCCCATCTCTTTCAGAATTTTACACGGTTTATTGTGATCCACACAAAGGCTTTGGCATAGTCAATAAAGCAGAAAGAGATGTTTTTCTGGAACTCTCTTGCTTTTTCAATGATCCAGCGGATGTTGGCAATTTGATCTCTGGTTCCTCTGCCTTTTCTAAAACCAGCTTGAAAATCTGGAAGTTCACGGTTCATGTATTGCTGAAGCCTGGCTTGGAGAATTTTGAGCATTACTTTACTAGCGTGTGAGATGAATGCAATTGTGCAGTAGTTTGAGCATTCTTTAGCATTGCCTTTCTTTGGGATTGGAATGAAAACTGACCTTTGCCAGTCCTGCTGCCGCTGCTGAGTTTTCCAAATT
>NW_011494670.1:6650308-6652110 GCF_000754665.1 Bison bison bison | reverse complement strand
TACATGCAGAGTACATCATGAGAAATGCTGGGCTGGATGAAGCACAAGCTGGAGTCAAGATTGCCAGGAGAAATATCAATAACCTCAGATATGCAGATGACACTACCCTTATGGCAGAAAGGAAAGAACTAAAGAACCTCTTGATGAAAGTGAAAGAGGAGAGTGAAAAAGCTCACTTAACCTCTACATTCAAAAAGCTAAGATCGTGGCATCCAGTCCCATGACTTTATGGGAAATAGATGGGGAAACAATGGAAACAATGACAGACTTTATTTTGGGGGGCTCCAAAATCACTGCAGATGATGACTGCAGCTACAAAATTAAAAAATGTTTGCTCCTTGCAAGAAAAGTTATGACCAACCTAGACAGCATATTAAAAAAGACATTACTTTGCCAACAAAGTTCTGCTAGTCAAGGCTATGGTTTTTCCAGTAGTCATGTATGGATGTGAGAGTTGGACTATAAAGAAAGCTGATTGCCAAAGAATTTATGCTTTTGAACTGCGGTGTTGGAGAAGACTCTTCAGAGTGCCTTGGACTGCAAGGAGATCCAATCAGTCCATCCTAAAGGAGATCAGTCCTGGGTGCTCATTGGAAAGACTGATGTTGAAGCTGAAACGCCAATACTTCGGCCACCTGATTCAAAGAGCTGACGCATTTGAAAAGGCCCTGATGCTGAGAAAGATTGAATGCAGAAGGAGAGTGGGACGACAGAGGATGAGATAGTTTGATAGCATCACTGACTCCTTGAACATGAGTTTGAGTAAGCTCCAGGAGTTGCTGACGGACAGGGAAGCCTGCGTGCTGCAGTCCGTTGGGTCACAAAGAGTCGGACATGAGTGAGTGACTGAACTGAACTGAACTGAACTGAGCCTGCCTGTTAGAGAAAATGACTTAATCAATTTTTTGTATGTCTGAAATTGTATCTTATTAATTGCTCCTTCTGTGTGCTTGGGTATTAAAAAAAAAAAAAAACAGGAGAAAGAGGAAGAATAAATCTTTTTCATGTACACACTAATAAAAGGCAATGCCAGTTTGTGGAGAGTGAGGGCAGTGATTAAGCAAAAGCTATACCTACTTCTGAGCTTCAAATATTGAATTTTACATCTCTTTGACTAATGCTGCTGAGATGAGTCTCAGGATTTTATATTTTTCTATTTGTTTAATGTGAGGAGCAGTAGTTGATGCATTCTAGCACACTGGGGATAGAAGGAAAGTCCCATGTGCATAATTTGGAGGTGACTAACACCCAAACACGAAACACCAGCAAAGTTTCCTAGAGAAAGGATTACTGGAGCAGAACATGGAAACATAATATAGTGTATGTAGTTAACATATATGTGCTCATAATATGGTACAACTTGTTCTAAGTGCTTTCCATACTTTAACTCATTTAGTCTTTGTATTAACACTAAAAGTGCTATCGTCATCTCCATTTGACAAGTGAAGAAACTGAGGCACATCACCAGTAAGGAGCAAAATGAGTTTAAAGTCAGCTGTCTGCTCTTAGAGTCCATGGTCTTCCCTAATACTATAGTGCCTTTTAAGAAGAGGTGACAGTGGGTTTCACAGAACATGCAATGGCATAAAAGGAGAAGGAGGAATTTGAAAAGCTGAAAAAAATGAGCATTGTCAAGGCACATGTACTTATGTGTGTACATATATACATACATTTATATGTATAAATATTATGTAATTCAAATTATGTAATTAAAAAGTCACTTTGGAGGAGGAGCTAAGATGGCGGAGGAGTAGGATGGGGAGAACACTTTCTCCCCCACAAATTCATCAAAAGAACATTTA
>NW_011494670.1:6649536-6650160 GCF_000754665.1 Bison bison bison | reverse complement strand
TTATTTTTTAATTAAAAAAAAATTTTAAGTCCTCTATTATTCCTTTAATTTCCACTTTTATAACCGATTACTTTGCAAAAAAAAAAGAAAAGAAAAAAAAAGAAAACCCTATTTTTTTAAAGCAAACTTCATATATATATTTTTTTAATATAATTTTTGACCTTTTTTTTTCCTTCTTTAACATTGTATTTTTGAAATTCCAAACTCTACTATAGATTTTTAATTTTAGCTTTTTAGTATTTGTTATCAATTTTGTACCTACAGTTTTTTTTGTTTTTCTTTTTATATAATTTCTGTGACCCTTTTTTCTTTTTCTTTTTCTCTGTTTCTTTCTCTTCTTCTTTTTAATAACATTGTATATCTGAAATTCCAAACTCTAGTCTAGATTTTTAATTTATGCTTTTTGGTATTTGTTATCAATTTTGTACCTGTATTTTTTTTTTACAATTTATGCGACTTTGTTTGTTCTTGTTTGTTTTTTTTTCTCTCTCTCTTTCTTTTTCTTCTTCCTTTTTTAACATTGTGTTTTTGAAATTCCAAACTCTACTCTAGATTTTTAACTTTTGCTTTTTGGTATTAGTTATCAATTTTGTACCTACATTTTCTTTATAATTTTTGCGACCT
>NW_011494670.1:6649051-6649436 GCF_000754665.1 Bison bison bison | reverse complement strand
GAGTAAATTCCACAAAACAACTTCTGAATGCTGGCAGAGGACATCAGGCACCCAGAAAAGCAACCCAAGTCTTCGAAAGGAGGCCTGTGCACGGAACAAAGGACTGAACAGAGATAGCCGGCAGCAGACCATCCCCCTCCAGTGATAGGCAGCCAGAGCTGGAAGGGGACAATCGCAGCCCCAGAGAGACATTATCTATAAAACTGTAAGCAGGCTTCTTTGCTAACTAAAACTTCTTGGGGGTCTGGACGGTCAACATCTGCCTGAGAAAGTGTGCCGGTGCACAACTAGATAACCGAGCTGCGGGGAGATGATAAGTCACAGCAATCGCGCGCGCAAAACACCTCATCACCTGAGCTGCTCGGATCTGGAAAGGGCACAAAAC
>NW_011494670.1:6647657-6648589 GCF_000754665.1 Bison bison bison | reverse complement strand
CGTTCCTTCTCTCTTTCTTTTCCTTCTTCTTTTCTTTAACATCATATTTTTGAAATTCCAAACTCTACTCTAGATTTTTAATTTTTGCTTTTATGTATTTGTTACCAATTTTGTACCTTTAAGAACCCAATCTTCAGTACCCATTTTTCACTAGGTAGCAAAATTACTGGCTTAACTGCTCTCTCTCCCTTTGGACTCTCCTTTTTCTCCACTAGGTCGCCTGTGTCTCCTCCCTAACCCCTCTCTACTCTACACAACTCTGTGAATTTTGGTGTGTTCCAGACAGTGGAGAACACTTAGGGAACTGATTACTGGCTAGATCTGTCTCCCTCCTTTTCATTCCCCCCAATTTATCCTCCTGGCCAGCTCTGCCACCTTCCTCCTTCTCTTCTCTGTATAACTCTGTGAACAACTCTGAGCGATCCAGCTGTGGAGTGCACATAAGGAAGAGATTACTGAATAGCCCACTCTCTCCTCTGTTGATTCCACCTCATCTCATTCGGGTCACCTCTAACTCCCTCCTCACTCTTCTTTTCTCCATATAACGCTGTAAACCTCTCTGGGTGAAACAAGTTTCAGGGCAAGACATACCAAGCAAATTCTCCAGCAACACAGGAACACAGCCCTGAGCTCCAAGATACAGGCAGCCCAAAGTCACCCCAAAACCATAGACATCACATAACTCATTACTGGACATTTCATTGCACTCCAGAGAGAAGAAATACAGCTCCACCCACCAGAACACTGACACAAGCTTCCCTAACCAAGAAACCTTGACAAGCCACCTGTACAAAGCCACACAGAGCGAGGAAACACCACAATAAAGGGAACTCCACAAACTGCCAGAATACAGAAAGGACACCCCAAACTCAGCAATTTAAACAAGATGAAGAGACAGAGGAATACCCAGCAGATAAAGGAACAGGATAAAT
>NW_011494670.1:6646679-6647396 GCF_000754665.1 Bison bison bison | reverse complement strand
AATGATCAAAGGATCAATCCAAGAAGAAGATATAACAATTATAAATATATATGCACCCAACACGGGAGCGCCGCAATATGAAAGACAAATGCTAACAGGTATGAAAGGAGAAATTAAAAATAACACAATAATAGTGGGAGACTTTAATACCTCACTCACACCTGTGGATAGATCAACTAAACAGAAAATTAACAAGGAAACACAAACTTTAAACGATACAATAGACCAGTTAGACCTAATTGATATCTATAGGACATTTCATCCCAAAACAATGAATTTCACCTTTTTCTCAAGTGCACAGGGAACCGTCTCCAGGATAGATCACATCCTGGGCCATAAATCTAGCTTTGGTAAATTCAAAAAAATAGAAATCATTCCAAGCATCTTTTCTGACAACAATGCAGTAAGGATAGATCTCAATTTGAGGAGAAAAACTATTAAAAATTCCAACATATGGAGGCTGAACAACACGCTGCTGAATAACCAACAAATCACAGAAGAAATCAAAAAGGAAATCAAAATTTGCATAGAAACTAATGAAAATGAAAACACAACAACCCAAAACCTGTGGGACACGGGAAAAGCAGTCCTAAGGGGAAAGTTCATAGCAATACAGGCATACCTCAAGAAACAAGAAAAAAGTCAAATAAATAACCTAACTCTACGCCTAAAGCAACTAGAAAAGGAAGAAATGAAGAACCCCAGGGTTAATAGAAG
>NW_011494670.1:6645142-6646579 GCF_000754665.1 Bison bison bison | reverse complement strand
CATAGACATCCCATAACTCATTACTAGACATTTCATTGCACTCCAGAGAGAAGAAATACAGCTCCACCCACCAGAACACTGACACAAG
Source organism: Bison bison bison (assembly GCF_000754665.1). Lineage (NCBI taxonomy): Eukaryota > Metazoa > Chordata > Mammalia > Artiodactyla > Bovidae > Bison > Bison bison. The sequence goes on along the minus strand of NW_011494670.1, from coordinate 6,646,491 downwards.
CTTCCCTAACCAAGAAACCTTGACAAGCCACCTGTACAAAGCCACACAGAGCGAGGAAATGCCACAATAAAGGGAACTCCACAAACTGCCAGAATACAGAAAGGACACCCCAAACTCAGCAATTTAAACAAGATGAAGAGACAGAGGAATACCCAGCAGATAAAGGAACAGGATAAATGCCCACCAAACCAAACAAAAGAGGAAGAGATAGGGAATCTACCTGATAAAGAATTCCGAATAATGATAGTGAAATTGATCCAAAATCTTGAAATCAAAATGGAATCACAGATAAATAGCTTGGAGACAAAGATTGAGAAGATGCAAGAAAGGTTTAACAAGGACCTAGAAGAAATAAAAGAGAGTCAATATAAAATGAATAATGTGATAAATGAAATTAAAAACACTCTGGAGGCAACAAGTAGTAGAATAACAGAGGCAGAAGATAGGATTGCTGAATTATAAGATAGAATGGTAGAAATAAATGAATCAGAGAGAATAAAAGAAAAATGAAATAAAAGAAATGAGGACAATCTCAGAGACCTCCAGGACAATATTAAACGCTACAACATTAGAATCATAGGAGTCCCAGAAGAAGAACAAAAAGAAAGACCATGAGAAAATACCTGAAGAGACAATAGTTGAAAACTTCCCTAAAATGGGGAAGGGAATAATCACTCAAGTCCAACAAACCCAGAGAGTCCCCAACAGGATAAACCCAAGGTGAAACACCCCAAGACACATATTAATCAAATTAACAAAGATCAAACACAAAGAACAAATATTAAAAGCAGCAAGGGAAAAACAACAAATAACACACAAGGGAATTCCCATTAGGATAACAGCTGATCTTTCAATAGAAACTCTTCAAGCCAGGAGGGAATGGCAAGACATACTTAGAGTGATGAAAGAAAATAACCTACAGCCCAGATTATTGTACCCAGCAAGGATCTCATTCAAATATGAAGGAGAAATCAAAAGCTTCTCAGACAAGCAAAAGCTGAGAGAATTCAGCACCACCAAACCAGCTCTCCAACAAATACTAAAGGATATTCTCTAGACAGGAAACACAAAAACGGTGTATAAACTTGAACCCCAAACAATAAAGTAAATGGCCATGGGATTATACTTATCAGTAATTACCTTAAATGTAAATGGGTTGAATGCCCCAAACAAAAGACAAAGACTGTCTGAATGGATACAAAAACAAGACCCCTACATATGTTCTCTGCAAGAGACCCACCTCAAAACAGGGAACACATACAGACTGAAAGTGAAGGGCTGGAAAAAGATTTTCCATGCAAATAGGGACCAAAAGAAGCAGGAGCAGCAATACTTATATCAGATAAAAT
>NW_011494670.1:6643670-6644946 GCF_000754665.1 Bison bison bison | reverse complement strand
ACAACTTTCCAAAACTGGACCAGGAAGAAATAGAAAATCTTAACAGACCCATCACAAGCACGGAAATTGAAACTGTAATCAAGAATCTTCCAGCAAACAAAAGCCCAGGTCCAGACGGCTTCACAGCTGAATTCTACCAAAAATTTAGAGAAGAGCTAACACCTATCCTACTCAAACTCTTCCAGAAAATTGCAGAGGAAGGTAAACTTCCAAACTCATTCTATGAGGCCACCATCACCCTAATACCAAAACCTGACAAAGATCCCACAAAAAAAGAAAGCTACAGGCCAATATCACTGATGAACATAGATGCAAAAATCCTTAACAAAATTCTAGCAATCAGAATCCAACAACATATTAAAAAGATCATACACCATGACCAAGTGGGCTTTATCCCAGGGATGCAAGGATTCTTCAGTATCCTCAGATTAATCAATGTAATACACCACATTAACAAATTGAAAAATAAAAACCATATGATTATCTCAATAGATGCAGAGAAAGCCTTTGACAAAATTCAACATCCATTTATGATAAAAACTCTCCAGAAAGCAGGAATAGAAGGAACATACCTCAACATAATAAAAGCTATATATGACAAACCCACAGCAAACGTTATCCTCAATGGTGAAAAACTGAAAGCATTTCCTCTAAAGTCAGGAACAAGACAAGGGTGCCCACTTTCACCATTACTATTCAACATAGTTTTGGAAGTTTTGGCCACAGCAATCAGAGCAGAAAAAGAAATAAAAGGAATCCAAATTGGAAAAGAAGAAGTAAAACTCTCACTATTTGCAGATGACATGATCCTCTACATAGAAAACCCTAAAGACTCCACCAGAAAATTACTAGAACTAATCAATGACTATAGTAAAGTTGCAGGATATAAAATCAACACACAGAAATCCCTTGCATTCCTATACACTAATAATGAGAAAACAGAAAGAGAAATTAAGGAAACAATTCCATTCACCATTGCAATGGAAAGAATAAAGTACTTAGGAATATATCTACCTAAAGAAACTAAAGACCTATATATAGAAAACTATAAAACCCTGTGAAAGAAATCAAAGAGGACACTAATAGATGGAGAAATATACCATGTTCATGGATTGGAAGAATCAATATAGTGAAAATGAGTATACTACCCAAAGCAATTTATAGATTCAATGCAATCCCTATCAAGCTACCAACGGTATTCTTCACAGAGCTAGAACAAATAATTTCACAATTTGTATGGAAATACAAAAAACCTCGAGTAGCCAAAGCTATCTTG
>NW_011494670.1:6631974-6643230 GCF_000754665.1 Bison bison bison | reverse complement strand
TCATTATCAGAGAAATGCAAATCAAAACCACTATGAGTACCATTTCACGCCAGTCAGAATGGCTGCAATCCATAAGTCTACAAGCAATAAATGCTGGAGAGGGTGTGGAGAAAAGGAAACCCTCTTACACTGTTGGTGGGAATGCAAACTAGTACAGCCACTATGGAGAACAGTGTGGAGATTCCTTAAAAAACTGGAAATAGAACTGCCTTATGATCCAGCAATCCCACTGCTGTGCATGCACACTGAGGAAACCTGAAGGGAAAGAGACACGTGTACCCCAATGTTCATCGCAGCACTGTTTATAATAGCCAGGACATGGAGGCAACCTAGATGCCCATCAGCAGATGAATTGATAAGAAAGCTATGGTACATATACACAATGGAGTATTACTCAGCCATTAAAAAGAAAACATTTGAATCAGTTCTAATGAGGCAGATGAAACTGGAGCCTATTATACAGAGTGAAGTAAGCCAGAAAGAAAAACACCAATACAGTATACTAACGCATGTATATGGAGTTTAGAAAGATGGTAACAATAACCCTGTGTACGAGACAGCAAAAGAGACACTGATGTATAGATCAGTCTTATGGACTCTGTGGGAGAGGGAGAGGGTGGGGAGATTTGGGAGAATAGCAGTGAAACATGTATAATATGTATGAAACGAGATGCCAGTCCAGGTTCGATGCACGATACTGGATGCTTGGGGCTGGTGCACTGGGATGACCCAGAGGGAGGGTATCGGGAGGGAGGAGGGAGGAGGGTTCAGGATGGGGAACACAGGTATACCTGTGGCAGATTCATTTCAATATTTGGCAAAACTAATACAATATTGTAAAGTTTAAAAATAAAATAAAATTTAAAAAAAAGTCACTTTGTAATACATAAATAGAAATAAGGAATAAAAGCGAGTCCAGAAATAGGTCCACATATTTATGTGTAACCAATTTTCTACAAAAGTTCCAAGGCAACTCAGTGGGGAAATTTTGCCAAATTTTTGCTAGAACAACTTGATAAAGTGTGGGGCGGGGTTGGGGGGGCCGGGGAAGATATCTCAAAAGTTTCCTCATACTACACTCACAAAAATAATTTCAAGTTGGTAATGGACCTAAATATATAAGAAAAATGATAAATCTTCTAGAAGAAAATATGAATTGATAAAGGTTTCTCAGAGAGGACCAAAAAAAACCAAAATAAAAGTAAGATATTAAAGACTTCATTAAAATTAAAACCTTTTTATTTATCAGTAGTCATTGTTTAAAATTTTTTTTAAAAGCAAGAAACAGAGTAGGAGAAAAATGTGTTTGAGGAGCAGGGGCGTGGGTGGGTGTGTCTTAAAAAGCACATGTATGCAGAACATAAAAAGTAGACTCCTACATGTCAATATCAAAATGGCAAACAACACAATAAAAAATGGACAAAAGTATTGAGAAGTCTCTTCACAAAAAAAGACATATGATCCTTAAGATCACAGTCATCAGCAAAATGAAAACAAATCACAATATAATACCATTACACATACACTAGAATCATTGATATCGTTTTCAGGCTGACAATATCAAGTACTGGTAATGGTATGGAGTAAACTGAGGTCTCACACATAGGTGAAAATGTAGGATGATGCTATCACTTTGAAAAGCTTTTCGTAGCTTCTTTTTAATGTGAGCATATGCTTGTTACATAACACACAATTCCACTTTTAAGTATTTGCTCAAGAAATCTTGAGACTTACATCCATAAAAAAAGACTAATACATAAATATTATTCCTAATAACCCCAAACTGGAAAGGACCTGAATGTATATTAACAGAATGCTCAATAAATGAATCATGTTATAAAACACTATTCAACAATTAAACAAAACAAACAAAAAACGCCACAGAAAACAACTGGTTCATATACAGAATGGATGAATGGAAAAAAACAATATTAAAAAAGTCTTGTGCTGAGTTAAGAAATTCAGACAAAGAGTCATGTGATATGGTTTCATTTTTACTTACGAAGATCATGGCATCCGGTCCCATCACTTCATGGGAAATAGATGGGGAAACAGTGGAAACAGTGTCAGACTTTATTTTTCTGGGCTCCAAAATCAGTGCAGATGGTGACTGCAGCCATGAAATTAAAAGACGCTTACTCCTTGGAAGGAAAGTTATGACCAATCTAGATAGCATATTCAAAAGCAGAGACATTACTTTGCCAACAAAGGTCCGTCTAGTCAAGGCTATGGTTTTTCCAGTGGTCATGTATGGATGTGAGAGTTGGACTGTGAAGAAGGCTGCGTGCCGAAGAATTGATGTAACTGTGGTGTTGGAGAAGACTCTTGAGAGTCCCTCGGACTGCAAGGAGATCCAGCCAGTCCATTCTGAAGGAGATAAGCCCTGGGATTACTTTGGAGGGAATGATGCTGAAGCTGAAACTCTAGTTCTTTGGCCACCTCATGCGAAGAGCTGACTCATTGGAAAAGACTCTGATGCTGGGAGGGATTGGGGGCAGGAGGAAAAGGGGATGACAGAGGATGAGATGGCTGGATGGCACCACTGACTCGATGGATGCGATTCTGAGTGAACTCCGGGAGTTGGTGGACAGGGAGGCCTGGCCTGCTGCAATTCATTGGGTCGCAAAGAGTCGGACAGGACTGAGCGACTGATCTGATCTGATCTGATGTAAGTAGGAAGAAAGAAATAAAACCTAATTTTAAAAGTAAATAGAAATAAAACCATAAATATCATGACTTTGATTGTTGGGTGGCAGTGTAGATTGATTAGATGGAGGCATGAGGGATCTTTTTATGGGGTGTTAGAAATGTTTGAGATGTTAATTGAAATAATGGTTACACAGGGAGCATTTTGACAAAATCTTATACAACATACACTTTAGATCTATGCATTCCCTATGAGAAGCAAACATAAACAACAAGAAAGATCAAGGGCTTCACTTCAGCAGCCAGAGCCTCAGCCTCTGGTAAGACTGTTGAAATATAGTACAGTCCTGGTAGTCACTCTCATTAGCAAAGACAATGACTATTTCCTCCCAAACAAGACCATCTGAGATCTGAAATTTATTTTAATAAATTTGTGTGTATGTGTGTGTGTGTGTGTGGTAACCTACTGTACTGGGTACAAGCTGCTATAATAAACTGAGGATGTTCAATGACTTAATAAATATATATTTCTTGCCTTAAATACAATAATCATTTCCATCCAAAGAGAGGTCAACAAGTAATTTCTTTATAAGTCAAAGATTCTGCCAAAATAAGTTTGTTTCTTTTTCTTCTCTACCCATAACTACAATCTTTCTAAGAACTTAACTAAATGAGAAATCCAGGCAGTGGCTGGTTAACCAATAATAAGAGGTTACCTGAAAATGGTTACCTTTCCTGATATGTTTCTTTTCACTGTGAGTCACACATACTGGGAAAATTGACACGAATATAAATTGATTGAGAGGGCTATGATTTTTATAATACTTAACTAACTGTGGTATAGGAGTGAAATAAATATATGACTAAGATATTAAAACTTCTGGTTATATTTCAATAGGAACATAATCACAGCTAGATAACAAATATAGTTCATTTTATCCATGGCTGAATTCAGTTCTTTCTAATATGCCCTCCAGACAGAGGAAATGTGAAAGGCTTTGACTTTTTCTGTTCTCTCATTTTTTTTTTTTTTTAAGTTTTCAAAAAGCTCTTCTCTGTACTGTTGCTAAGAGGAAAAAGAAACTGTTGCCAAGTAACAAGAAGATACAGTGTCCAGCACATATGTGTGTCTCCTCAGTTGCATATCAAATGCAAAGCCTTCTGCTGCTCTCAAGGACATGCTGTGGGTGAGATATCATTCAGAGCACTGCCACAGGAGGTCCAAGCCCATCTGACCTGATGAACAGAGATATTCAGCTATCTGAATAGCTGAATACAGTCAGCTATTAGTATATGGTCCACTTTGAGGAACAAGTACATTACTAATGCAATTGCACTTTTCATTTTCTTGAAGCTCTTTGCTTAACCGTGAGCAAATAATTTGAAGGAAGATTATCTTGCTTGTTTCATTTCTTCTTCCTGATCAAAAATAGATGTCATATCTGACCTACTTAACAAAACTTCCTCTTTGTTCATGAGCAATAAGTAGGTGTATGTGTGTGCTCAGTCACTCAGTTGTATCTGATTCTTTGTGGCTCCATGGACTGTAGCCCTCTAGGCTCCTCTGTCCATGGACTTTTCCAGGAAAGAATACTGGAGTGGGTTGCCATTTCCTTCTCCAGGGGATCTTCCCTACCCTGGGATCAAACTCACATTTCTTGTGTCTCCTTCATTGGCAAGTAGATTCTTTACCACAAGAGCTATCCAGGGAGCCCCAGTAGGTACATACATAGGTTTATTATGATTCACTTTGACATAATACTCTGTGATTTGAGAAAGTTACAAATACATGTTCAAGACACTGACTCATCCAAAAAGTATCACAATCCACAAAACATTAAGTGAACATTCATTCTAATAATGACTATTTACTTGCTATGTCCCTTCCTGAGAAAATTTACAATCTATCTTTTTTCTTTTTTTGGACCATATGTTCACATCATATCCAAAACTAACGGGGCCAATAACATACATAATGAGAATCAGTTTACTAGATGAGTTAAGCAAATTAAATATCTTCTCTTGAAAACGCATATTAGAAGACACAGTCAGATGGTGACTTGCACTAGGATCATATAACCTTCAGGCCATGTCAAATTATATTCAGGGACAACAAACTCATGTAGCAAGAAGATAAAGGTAAAGAAGAAAAGAAAATGAGTCTGCATCATACCTCTGATCGAAAGAGGCAAAAGATAAACAACCCATGCGAGAAGGAGAGGTTGACTTTAAAAATATTAGATTTTATTAACATTGGTTGGTTTTATTTTGTAATTATTCCTTTAAAAATGTGCCCTATTAGATCCCTTTCCCTTGCCTTAGAAAGATGCCTTGGTCACAGTCCATCACTAAAATTTAATTCAGTATAGTGTAATATTCCAGTCACACATCTGATTCAAATAATTTACTCCCCACACTGCCCCACTCCCACTCACTCCTCCCAGTTACTTGCTCTTTCAACAGCTTGTGGGTGGAAAAACATGAGAAAAGGTGCCCATATTTAAGTTCAGCAAGGTTATCTTTGGTGATAAATATCCCTGAACCTTTTAGTTTAGTCTGATTCTATCTGATTCCATGCTGGGAGCCAGCACGGGAGCTCCCACCCATGACAAGGTCATGCGGGAGAGCCCTGATGGGCAAGACAAGTCAGGGCTCAAGAGGCCCCCTGGACCTGCCTGAGCATCTACCCCAAAACCAGAATCTGTCTGTTTTACTATTTTATGACTTTTACCAACTTCTCTGACATTAACGGGGGGCTATCCCCGACCACCTTTCTCTGAAGAAAATCAATTCAGAGCTCTAGTTAATAAGTCTCCTGGGCATAATAGGAGTGTTTCAATTCAAACCCGTCTGATGACTTTCTAGCTTGCCTGACAGGTTTGTTCAGATTCCTGCAGCTACGCATATGATTGTTCACAGCCTCCCAACCACGAGAGGCATGGGAAGCTTAAGATATTCTAACAATGCAGAGCTTCCCAGAGAGTTAAAATTATTAGAATAGAACTTGTAGAGGATTTCTTTGTTGAGCTAATGCTTGCTGCCAAGTTACCATATCCCTTACCTACTGTGTCCCTGGGAGTGTATTGATTACTATAGTTGGTATATAGAAATGTAAGTAGTAGCTTTAATGTTTGTAACCTTGGACCCTTGAGTTAATTCTTTTCTTGTTATAGCCCACCACACTTTTGCCCTATAGGAAAGCAACTTTAATGCTTTCAGAGGGTGGTGCCTGACCTTAGAATAATCACCTTTAGAGAAAAATAAGTTTTCTGAAGAAAGGGTTATAAAATGTTAACAGGCCTCCTGGCCAGAAGATGATGTAAATCACCTAAAGCTTTTGCATATGATAAGTTTGCAGAAAGAAAGCCTGGCTTCGATAAGGATCAAGGACTGCTGACCTTGCATGACTCTACCCAACCCCCCCCCCGCCCTTATCCTCTATGCACAATTTAAGGTATAAAAACTACTTGGGAAAATAAAGTGTGGTCCGTGCTCACGGAAGCTTGGTCTCCCCATGTCTTTCTTTTTCTTTCCTTTTCCTTTTCAGGCTGATTCCCTGGAGCGCAGGGGCCCTCTGTGTTCACTTTGCTGCCTGGGCTTCTAAGACCCACTCGAGAAGGTGCCTAAGGTGGGGCACCTTCAGCTATTCGAGAAGGCGTCTGTGGCCTACGTGAACAGAGCAAGTCCTGTGCTGGGGCTTTATTGGCTTTCTGCGTAAACCAAGGAATATCAGCCTCTTTTCTCTCCTCTATTTTCTTAACTGCAAAATTCTTTCTTTATCTCTTTCTCTATTTCTCTCAGTTGCCAACACTGTCCTCCCAAGGGAATCTCTGGATCCAACCGGGGCTGGACCCTGGTAATTTCAGATGTTCCAGAGGAGATAAATGTGATTTTTAAGAATGAGCATCACCTTGATCCTAGACCCCTGTACTGTGTGGATCATCCTCTAGGGCAGAGGCAGCTTTGTCCCTATGTGATCCTGCTTGAAGTCCTGTGACTGGTCCTTTCTTAAAATGTTGGACATCTCACTGTTTTGCTTGGAAGCTGTCTGGTCAGCTCTCTGTCTTCTGCCACTTCATTAATTCTCTTTCTCCTTCACTGAAACATCCAGTGACTGCTGAGATTTTCTTTCTTATGAACTGAGGATAAAAGACAACAAGGATGGAATAGAGCCTGACTCTTCTTCCAAATCTGCTTCATCATGCTTTCACCAAGTCGTAATAGCATGGGATTCTCCAGATGATCCCCAGCCTGCCAAAAGCTGTGGACAATAAATACACGACACACCAAATTTAAAGGATACAAGTTAAGGTCTTCAAGAGTTTCCTCATTATTCTCTTTTCTCATGATGACAACTGGTCTTCCAGTTGTTCTGCAATTTGACCAACAACACTTCATGGAATGAGATGCCCAATTCTATTCCTTGGATGTATTCTCAATCTCTTCTAGAGATTCTCTTCAACCATCTCTCATACTTGGCTATTTATCAGTAAATAGCTCTTACTTTTTCTATTCTGTATTTGAGAAGAAGAGGGAGATGCAAGAGGGATACTTAGGAGCCTCTTAGCATTTTCAGTGGCACTCTGCCCACATAGGCCCACTCTGGTTTAGAAACCAACATTTAAAAACTAGATTATGGCATCTTGTCCCATCACTTCATGTCAAACAGAAGAGGGAAAAGTGGAAACAGTGACAGATTTTATTTTCTTGGGCTGCAAAATCACCATGGACAATGATCAGTCATGAAATCAAAAGATGTTTTCTCCTTGGAAGGAAAGCTATGACTAACCTAGACAGTGTATTAAAAAGCAGAGACACCATTTTGCTGACAAAGGTCCATACAGTTAAAGCTATGGTTTTTCCAGTAGTCATGTATGGATGTGAGAGTTGGACCAGAAAGAAGGCTGAGCCAAAGAATTGATGCATTCAAATTGTAGTGATGGAGAAGACTCTTGAGAGTCCCTTGGATAGCAAGGAGATCAAACCAGTCAATCCTAAAGGAAATCAACCCTGAATATTCATTGGAAGGACTGCTGTTGAAGTTGAAACTCCAATACTTTGGCCACCTAATGCGAAGAGCCAACTCACTGGAAAAGACCCTTGCTGAAAAAGATTGAGGGCAGGAGGAGAAGTGGGCAAAAAAGGATGAGATGGTTGGATGGCATCACTGCCTCAAAACATGAATTTGAGCAAATGCCAGGAGATAGTGAAGTATAGGAAAGCCTGGCGTGATGCATGAGCCACTGCATGGGGTTGCAAAGTGTCAGACAGGACTTAGTGACTAAACAACAAATGCCTACATGTGTTACCAATACAATAGGACTCTTCTATCTCCCCTCAAGTCTCTCTTTACCCTCCAGGGTGAGAGTGGTGGAATAATCATTGATAAGCTTTTGGGAAAGAGATGTGGCCACCATTATGGGTCGGTCATGTAATTCTCTTTAGAATATAAACCACTGTAGTCTGTTTTATTTTTTTTAAGTGAATATACAATTTATTTAACATTCAAACTTCATTAAGACATGTGCAATATGGCAATTTTACTGGGGGTTTAACCCTACCTAGGATGATTGCTTGCTGGGGCTTAGCAACAGGGTCCAGTTCACACTTAGCACTAATTAAATACTTTATTGAATAAATATAATACCAAACAAAATGCATTCAAACGCTAAAAAAAAAAAAAAATCAATTTTAAAGGCCTTTCTATTCAGGCTAATGACAAACACAATAAAGGCAGATATGCTAGTTTAACATAATTGGCTGATTTTATACAGCACTTATATCTTTTAGTCCACGAGTATATTATTAAATGATAGAGAACATCTAATACAACCATTTCTACAGAACTAGGAAATGAATTTCTAAGAAAGAAAGATTTTACAGACCCTATCTTTTATACCCACCCCAACAGTCTAACTCTAAAGAGGATAAAGCCAATGACTTTCCTCACAAGAGCTCATGACTAATGTCACTTTGCTATCAAAATCTGTATTTCTGATCCATTATGAGCATTGAGACAGAATTCAAGTATTCCCAACGAAAGAAGCACAATGCATGTTGTGATTGCCTATTCAGCAACAGCGAGCACTGCATTCAAAACTGTCTCATCCCAGGATTTAAATAAGGTCGGCCACATTCATTGACATTTCCTCCACTGTAGTATTATAGAAAGTCTCAATGTCAAGAAGAATCCTCTTGTCTTCTTCAGTAACAAAGTTTATAGCCACACCTTTCCTCCCAAATCGACCCCCTCTGCCAATTGTGTGAATATAATTTTCACTATTGGTAGGTAGATCATAGTTTATAACCAATGACCCTTGTTGCACATCAATTCCACGAGCCAACAAGTCAGTAGTGATCAGAACACAGCTTGACCCTGATCAAAATTCCCTCATGATAACATCTCTTTCTTTCTGGTCCATGTCATCATGCAGGGCAGAAACTGTGAAGTCCCTGGCATGCATTTTCTCTGTGAGCCAGTCCACCTTGCGCCTTGTATTGAGAAAAATAACAGCCTGTGTAATTGTCAGTGTCTCATACAAGTCACAAAGTGTATCCAACTTCCATTCCTCTCTTTCAACATTAATATAAAACTGTTTGATTCCTTCAAGGGTCAATTCTTCCTTTTTCACCAAAATTCGAATTGGATCTCTCATGAATTTTTTGGTCACTTCCAACACATCCATTGGCATTATGGCAGAAAGCAACACCACCTGAATACTAGTATTTAATTTTTGGAAAATCTCATAGATTTGATCCTTAAACCCTCGGCTCAGCATTTCATCTGCTTCATCCAAAACGAACATTTTGATCCATTTTGGAGAGAGATATCTTCTGTTTAACATATCAAACACTCTCCCTGGTGTTCCAACAACAATATGTGGTGCTTCAGCCTGCAGTTTTTGCATTTCATTTCGAACATTTGTTCTACCAATGCAGGCATGACAAGTTGCTCCCATATAATCTCCAAGTGCCAGAATTACCTTTTGGATCTGTTGAGCCAGTTCTCTGGTGGGGGCCAGTACTAGTGCTTGGGTCTCCTTGAACTCAATCTCCAACTGTTGCAGGATGGAAATAGCAAATGTGGCTGTCTTGCCAGTACCTAATTCAGCTTGAGCAATCACATCATACCCTTTAATACATGGAATAATAGCTCTCTGCTGAATAGCTGATGGCTTCTCAAAACCATAAGCATAGACTCCCCGAAGAAGAGACTCCTTTAAGTTTATATCATCAAAGTTATCAACAATCTCATTCCAGTTGCTCTTGATGACACCATCGGGGTCCATTCCCTCAGGGCCGCCATGTTCTCTGTTATAATCCGCAGAGCCACCAGACATGATCCGATGAACCACTCAGTGCTGTACTGAAAAGCTGTAGTCTGTTTTAAGCTTAATTTACAATTAGATTTAGTTGCAATCTCAAAACATTAGAAAATGTCTCATTCTATATCATTTACACTGACTCTACAGTTTAAGCTGCTTTTGTCATGAGAACTGTCTGTATTTCCTATTCTTGCTTTCTCTGAGACACAGTATTATACCAGCTACTTTACCAACTTTTCTGAACTTTTGTCCTTATGCTCAAACATTACCCAATGGAGACAGTGAGCTAGCTCCATAAAAGTCTCTGGTGGGGGGTGATGAGAGGATACATTATCAAGAAACTTAGAATCTGCTTGAAAGACAAAACTTACACACATAAAATTACAGTATACCATATTATTTCAGGGAATATCAAAGGAATTGTCAGAGACAATCATCACTCAAGGAAGCTACTGGTTCATAGCTAGCAATCATGCCATTATCTTACAGAATTGGTAATTGGAAAACATAAGTACATTTTCATTTAGAAAAAAAAAAAAGAAGACAGTTTCCCTCTTCATTTTGAGAGTTTTGAATGAGGTCTTTAGACAAGTATCTTTATAAGAAAAAGAAATCTACTTTATAAACTTACAAATTATAGTAGGGCCCAGGATAAAATCTTTTAAATGACAGAAGGTACATTTTAAAACTTTTATATATACATATGCATGTGAGTGTATGTAGTGTGTATATACATTGAATGTATATATATATATACTTATAAACATACATATATATATATTCACAAGAATACATGTGTGTATATATATATCAATATGTGTGCATATGTATACATTATATGTACACATATAAATTCTGAATAAAAAGTAAAGTTGGGCTCATAACTATGAAATTCACTTTACTGACCATTACATTTTAAAAAGTGTCAAAAAACTTATTTAAAAAATGCTGGAGAGGGTGTGGAAAAAAGGGAACCCTCTTACACTGTTGGTGGGAATGCAAACTAGTACAGCCACTATGGAGAACAGTGTGGAGATTCCTTAAAAACTGGAAATAGAACTGCCTTATGATCCAGCAATCCCACTGCTGGGCATACACACTGAGGAAACCAGAAGGGAAAGAGACACGTGTACCCCAATGTTCATCGCAGCACTGTTTATAATAGCCAGGACATGGAAGCAACCTAGATGTCCATCAGCAGATGAATGGATAAGAAAGCTGTGGTACATATACACAATGGAGTATTACTCAGCCATTAAAAAGAAAGCATTTGAATCAGTTCTAA
>NW_011494670.1:6631230-6631874 GCF_000754665.1 Bison bison bison | reverse complement strand
ACACGGCTTGACCCTGATCGAAATTCCCTCATGATAACATCTCTTTCTTTCTGGTCCATGTCACCATGCTGCAAAGTAACAAACCTATTAATTCAAGGATCACCAATCAAATCAGTAACTTAAAACTTTATCAACATGTATGAGACCAAGCGTCCCTGGCTGCTACTGGAGCATAGCAGACAGGTATAGTAAAGAAACAACTTTATTTTTAGCAGGGGGAACGACAACACAGCACTTAGCAGCTATATTGTAGTCTAAATCCTGCTTTAGTAGAGGCTTCAATTACCAGTACTAGGTTAGAATACCTCTTACCAGGGCAGAAACTGTGAAGTCCCTGGCATGCATTTTCTCTGTGAGCCAGTCCACCTTGCGCCTTGTATTGAGAAAAATAACAGCCTGTGTAATTGTCAGTGTCTCATACAAGTCACAAAGTGTATCCAACTTCCATTCCTCTCTTTCAACATTAATATAAAACTGTTTGATTCCTTCAAGGGTCAATTCTTCCTTTTTCACCAAAATTCGAATTGGATCTCTCATGAATTTTTTGGTCACTTCCAACACATCCATTGGCATTATGGCAGAAAGCAACACCACCTGAATACTAGTATTTAATTTTTGGAAAATCTCATAGATTTGATCCTTAA
>NW_011494670.1:6621216-6631130 GCF_000754665.1 Bison bison bison | reverse complement strand
TGGGAATGCAAACTAGTACAGCCACTATGGAGAACAGTGTGGAGATTCCTTAAAAACTGGAAATAGAACTGCCTTATGATCCAGCAATCCCACTGCTGGGCATACACACTGAGGAAACCAGAAGGGAAAGAGACACGTGTACCCCAATGTTCATCGCAGCACTGTTTATAATAGCCAGGACATGGAAGCAACCTAGATGTCCATCAGCAGATGAATGGATAAGAAAGCTGTGGTACATATACACAATGGAGTATTACTCAGCCATTAAAAAGAAAGCATTTGAATCAGTTCTAATGAGGTGGATGAAACTGGAGCCTATTATACAGAGTGAAGTAAGCCAGAAGGAAAAACACCAATACAGTATATTAACGCATATATATGGAATTTAGAAAGATGGTAACAATAACCCTGTGTACGAGACAGCAAAAGAGACTGATGTAGAACACTCTTATGGACTCTATGGGAGAGGGAGAGGGAGAGGGTGGGAAGATTTGGGAGAATGGCATTGAAACATGTAAAATATCATGTATGAAACAAGATGCCAGTCCAGGTTCGATGCACGATACTGGATGCTTGGGGCTAGTGCACTGGGACGACCCAGAGGGATGGTATGGGGAGGGAGGAGGGAGGAGGGTTCAGGATGGGGAACACAGGTATACCTGTGGCGGATTCATTTTGATATTTGGCAAAACTAATACAATTATGTAAAGTTTAAAAATAAAATAAAATTTAAAAATTTGAAACAAATTTGATAATTATTTAAAAATAAACTGTAAGGTATACTTTATAGTCAAACTTATTTTCAAACTTAACTATCTTAAGTTTTAGAGGCTAGACTCCCAAACTTATTTGGGAGTTGTCTTAGTCTGCTCAGGTTACTATAACAAAAATATCACAGACTGCATCATTTAAAGGGCAAACATTTCTCATAATTCTGGAGGCTAAGAAGTCCAAGATCAAGGCACTTGCAAATGCAGAGCCAATTGAGAGTGCCACTTCATAAATGGCTATCTTCTCCCTGTGTCCACATATGGTGGCCAAGACAAGGGTCTGGGTTCTCTTTTATAAATAACAGGCCCTGGTAAGTCCAAAACTTAATGAGGCAAATTCCCTTAGGCCCTACCAGGCCCTCTGTAGTAACAACATTATGCCTGAGGTTCAGCAGAACATCCTCACAGCAACTCTGCTTGGGCTCTGCCCTAGGGCGGTTCTCTGTAAGTGCTGTGCCTGTGGCTCTTTGGGGTAGGGATCCTGCGCCCTCCTTGGCTCCAGGCACCTCCATTCTTTGAGAGCGAGGTGGAGGCAGCCATGCCCCTGAGCCCGTGCACCCTGTCATTGGCAGAGATTGCCCCATACAGATACTGACAAAGTTGCAACCTGGTTAGGGACTGTGCTCTGTACCAGGGCTCACCAGAGCCAAACCTGGGGCGGCTGAGGAGTGCAGCACTGAAGGGCAGGGAGAGGAATGGGCAACTTAGGGGTATTCAAGCAGTGCAAGCCTAGGTCCCACAGGCGCCCAGAGCCCTCCTATGAAATCACTCTGTCCTCTGTGCCCTTGAACTCTAGGCCTGTGACACAAGTGGCAGCTCTGATGACCTCCAAGTCACCTTTAGTGGCATTCTTTCACAGTCTTGGAGAACAGATCCTGGCTTCTGTTGAGGTAGCTGATCCACACAAATCTTATCAAATGGTTACCTGGCCACACTTATTAGCATTCTAATGTTTTATAATATGGATTAACTGAAAGTTTCTAAATCTTCAAGTTCTGTTTCCTTTTTTGCTTAACAATTCTATCTATAAGTTTTATCTGTAAGTTTTTTCTATCTATAAGTTTGAGCATGTTTTACTGTATGCAGCCAGCTAGAGTCAAGGCTGGAGAAGGCAATGGCACCCCACTCCAGCACTTTTGCCTGGAAAATCTCATGGATGGAGGAGCCTGGTAGGCTGCAGTCCATGGGGTCACTGAAGATCGGACACGACTGAGCAACTTCATTTTCACTTTTCACTTTCATGCATTGGAGAAGGAAATGGCAACCCACTCCAGTGTTCTTGCCTGGAGAATCCCAGGGAGGGGGGAGCCTGGTGGGCTGCAGTCTCTGGGGTCTCACAGAGTGGACACGACTGAAGCGACTTAGCAGCAGCAGCAGAGTCAAGGCACACCTTCAAAAATTTGCTTAGAAATAGCTTTAGCTAAATATCCAATTTCATCAATTGCAAGGTCTGCTGCTGCTGCTGCTGCTGCTAAGTCACTTCAGTCGTGTCCCCATAGACGGCAGCCCACCAGGCTCCCCCGTCCCTGGGATTCTCCGGGCAAGAACACTGGAGTGGGTTGCCATTTCCTTCTCCAATGCATGAAAGTGAAAATTGAAAGGGAAGTTGCTCAGTCATGTCCGATCCTCAGTGACACCATGGACTGCAGCCTTCCAGGCTCCTCCATCCATGGGATTTTCCAGGCAAGAGTACTGGAGCTAAATATCCAATTTAATCAATTGCAAGGTCTACCTTCTAAAAAAACCCTAGGAAAGAACAGAATTCAGTCAAGTTCTTTTCTACTTTGTAACAAGGATAGACTTTCTTTCAGTTTCCAATAACATGGTCCTCATTTTTTAACAAAGATATCACCAAAATGACCTTTGACCATCATATTTCTACCAAATTATGTTTTGGATTACTAAAAGTTCTCTAAGAAAATTGAGGTTTTCTTTCCAACTGTACTCTTTTCTTTCTGAGCTCTCATCAAAATTGCCATTAATGATTGATTCTCAGCAATATTTTTTTATTCCCTAGTATGTACCTCAAAGCTCTTCCAGCCTTTCCTCAATACCCAATTCCAGAGCCTCTTCCATGGTATTTGTTACAATAATATTCCCACTTTTTGTCTTAGTTTCTGTCTTAGATCATTCAGGCTGCTAAAACAAAAAAATAAAATAAAATAAAACAAATATACAAACAAACAAAAACATAGACTGACTAAGGGGTGGAGTAGGAATACCCTGAATTCAACTTCTCCCACAGGAGCACCAAAATCACAACTACTCACACAGAAAAAAACGATCTCTGAGTAAAACTTAAAGACTAGCAAGAAAGTTTTTTTTCATAACTAAAGATAAAAAGAAGGAACCACAAGATGTTTAAGAGGGGCAGAGGCATAGTATAGTAAGGATTCACACCCTTGGGCCAGCAACCCACAAATGGGAGGATAATCCCAATCACAGAGGTTCTCCCAAAAGAAGCAAGGGGTCTGAGTGCAACATCAGGCTCCCCATCCTGGGGGTGTTACACCAGGGAGATGAGTCACTGGAATTCATCTGGCTTGGAAACTAGTAGGGCTAATGTTTGAGAGAGCCAGCCAGACTACAGAAAACAGAGACTCTGCTCCATATGCAAAATCTCACACATTTCAAGTCTCAGTGTAGAAGCAGTTAGTTGGAAAGAATCCTGGGTCAGATCCACTTGTTGATCTTGGAAAGACTCACAGAGAGTTAGGAGGCAACTGGTTATTCTACCTAGGGACAAGGACATTGGCAGCAGCTGTTTTTAAGAGCCTGTTCAACCATGTGGACACTAGTATTAACAAGCATCATTTGGAATCCAAACTCTAGCCTATTATTTCTGGGGGCTTAACCACCCACCAGCAGACTGGCATTATCCTACGGCCTCTGGCCCACAAAGCCAGCCACAAGGACGTGGTCCCACCATTCAAGAGGTGGACTCCAGGCCTGTGGCTCTTTGGCACCCCTCATCTATGCAATCAGGTTCACAAGCACCTAGCCCCATGATCCAGCAGCCCTGCAGCCACCACACAAGCCACAAGCCTCCACTCATCACAGCTAGAGAAAAGCTTGCACAACAACAAAGATCCAGCACAGCAAAAAATAAGTGAATAGATAAATATATAAAAATTATTTTAAGAAAAGAATATTCTGCCAGTTGGTTGTTGTTCAGTGACTGAGTTGCGTCCGACTCTTTATGACCCCATGGACTGTAGCATGCCAGCCTTCCCTGTCCTTCACCATTTCCTGGAGTTTGCTCAAATTCATGTCCATTGAATTGGTAATGCTATCAGGTAAGGCTATAATTCAGACTTGAAGGATAAATACAAAGCTTTACAGACAAGTTAAAGATAAAAGAGTTCAGCACCACTAAATCAGCTCTACAAGAAATGTTAAAGGGAATCTTCTCAGCAGAAAAGAAAAGGTCACAAATAGAAATATGAAAATTTTGAAGAAAAATTTTCACTGGTAAAGGAAAATATACAGAAAACATAGATCAACCACTTATTAAGCTAGTAGAAAGGTTAAAAGATACAAAAGTAGTAAAATCATCTATATCCACAGTAAGTAGTAACGAGATATACAAAATAAAAAGATGTAATATACAATGTCAAAAACATTAAACATGGATAGGGAGAGTAAAAATACAGGGTTGTTAGAATATGTTTGAACTCAAGAGATTACCAGCTTTATATATTGATATACCTATCTCTCTAGTGTCTTATATATAACAGTCTTGGCAACCAATAAACCAAAAATCTGTAATAGATACACAAAGAAAGAAAGTGAAAGAAATCCAAATGTAACACGAAAAATAATCAATATGTGACAAAGGAAAAAAGCAAAAGAAGAGAGGAACAAAAAGAACTACAAAAACAATGAGACTCAAAAACACTCAACAGAACAACAATAAGTGCATACCTAGCAATAACTGCTTTAAATGTAAAGGAACTAAATGTTCCATTCAAATATAAAAAATATACTGCTTGCAAGAGAAACACTTCAAATCTAAAGACACATGTAGACTAAAAATGAGGGAACAGGAAAAGATATTTCACAGGAACAAAGCCAAAAAATACCATGAGTAGCAATATTTATATTGGATAAAGTGAACTTTAAAACAAAAACAAGCAACAAAGAAGAACGTTATATAAGGTCAATGGGATCAATCCACCATGAACATATAACAATTGTGCACCCAACACCTAAGAGTATGAAATTCATAAAGTGAATGTTAACAAAATAAAAGAGAAAAACTGACAGTAATAGGATAATAGTAGGGGACTTTAACACCACACTTACAACAATGGGCATATTTTCTAGACAGAAAATCAATAAGGAAAACTAGCCTTAAATAATATGTTAATCAAATGCACTCAATACAAATAAAACAGAATTCACATCTTTCTTCAAGTGCACACAGAAAATTCTCCAGGCAAGAACATTAGGTGAGCCACAAAGAAAATATCAGTAAATTTAGGAAGATTGAAACCGCATCAAGCATCTTTTTTGACTACAATGCTATGAGATTATAAATTAACTACAAGAAACAATTACCAAAAACACATGAGATCTAAACAACATACTAAACAATCAATAGGTCACTTAGTTCAGTTCAGTCGCTCAGTTGTGTCCGACTCTTTGCGACCCCATGAATCACAGCATGCCGGGCCTCCCTGTTCATCACCAACTCCTGGAGTCCACCCAAATCCATGTCCATTGAGTCGGTGATGTCATCCAACAATCTCATCCTCTGTCCTCCCTTCTCCTGCTGCCCTCAATCTTTCCCAGCGTCAGGGTCTTTTCAAATGAGTCAGCTCTTCACATTAGGTGGCCAAAGTATTGGAGTTTCAGCTTCAACATCAGTCTTTCCAATGAACACCTGGGACTGATCTCCTTTAGGATAAACTGGTTGGATCTCCTTGCAGGCCCAGGGACTCTCAAGAGTCTTCTGCAACACCACAGTTCAAAGGCATCAATTCTTTCACCCTCAGCTTTCTTTATAATCCAACTCTCACATCCATACATGACGACTGGAAAAACCATGGCCTTGACTAGATGGAACTTTGTTGACAAAGTAATGTCTCTGCTTTTTAATATGCTATCTATGTTGGTTATAACTTTCCTTCGAAAGAGTAAGCACACTTTAATTTCATGGCTGCAATCACCATCTGCAGTGATTTTGGAGCCCAGAAAAATGAAGTCAGCCACTGTTTCCACTGTTTCTCCATCTATTTGCCATGAAGTGATGGGACCAGATGCCATGATCTTAGTTTTCTGAATGTTGAGCTTTAAGTCAACTTTTTCACTCTCCTTTTTCACTTTCATCAAGAGATTCTTTAGTTCTTATTCACTTTCTGCCATAAAAAATAAAAAAAGGAAATTATAAAATATCTGGAGACAAATTAAAATGAATAAACAATAATCCAAAATCTATAGGATGCATCAAAGCAGTTATAAGATAAGTTTCGTGCAGCACAAGCCTACCTTACGAACAAGAAAAAAATCTCATGAACAATTTAACTTTATACCTACAGGAACTAGGGGAAAAAGAACAAACAAAATACAAAGTTATAATAATAATAAATTAAACAAAGAACTGGTTCTTTGAAAAAATAAATAAAATTGACAAAACTTTTAATAAGACTTATCAAGAAAAAAGCAGGACTCATATTTTAAAAACTCAGGTATGTAAAAGAAGAAGTTACAATCAACACTATAGAAATGCAGAGGCTTGTAAGAGAGTACTACAATTATATGCTAATAAGAAAAAAAACAATCTAAAGAAATGGATAAATTCCTAGAAACATGCAATCTCCCAAGACTGAGCCAGGAAGAAATAGAAAATATGAACAGAACAATTACCAATGATAAAATTGAATCATCAATAAAACTCTCAGCAAACAAAAGTCCAGGACCAGATTACTTCACAGGTGAATTATATTAAACATTTAAAAAGTAAATGTGTATCCTTTTCAAACTATTACAAAAAGTTTACTACAATGATACAGTAATGAAAACTGCATGATACTGGAACAAAAACAATCACAGAGATTGATGAAACAGAATAAAGAGCACCCAAATATACTTACACAAACTTAACTAGGTGAAAAGGAGGCCAAAACATACAATAGGGAAAGGACAGTCATTTCAGTAAATGATGTTGGGAAAACTGGATAGCTACATGACAAAGAATAAAACTGACAATTTTATCAAACCATATAAAAAATAAACTCAAAATGAATTAAAAACCAAAATGTAAGACCTGAGAGCATAAAATTAGAAGAAGATATAGGCAGTTAAAGCAATACTTTTTTGGATCTGTCTCCTCAGGAGAAACAAAAACAAAAATAAACAAATTGAGCTACATTAAACTAAAAACTTTTTTGTGCAGAAAAGAAAGCTATTAACAAAACATAAAGGCCACCTACAGAATGGGAGGGGATACTTACAAACGATATCTCTGATAAAGGGTTAATATCCAAAAAGTAAAAAGAACTCACACAACTCAACATCAGAAAGCAAACAGCCTGGGACTTCCTTGGTGATCCAGTGGTTAAGAATCCACCTCAAATGCAGGGAACATGGGTTCAATTCCTGGTCAGGAAACTAAGACCTCACATGTCACAGGGCACACACAAGCCACAGCTACTCCGACTGTACACTCTGGAGCCTGTGTGCCACCAGTAGAGAGAAGCTCTTGCACTGCAACAAAGGATCCTGTATACTGCAACTAAGACCCAATACCATCAAAAATAAGTAACAGCCTGATTAAAAATTGGGCTGAGAATCTTAATGTACCTTGCTCCAAAGAAGACATACAGGTGGCCAACAAGGACATGAAAAGATATTCAGGAATTGAAAATCAAAACTACAATGAGACATCACTTCACATATATCAGAATGGCTATGATCAAAAAGACAATAAATAACAAGCATTGGCAAGAATTTGAGAAAGGGAAGCTCTCTTGCACTTGGTGGATTTTAAATTGGTGTAGCCACTATGGAGACAGTATGGAGTTTCCTCTGAAATGTAAAAACAGATCTATCATATAATTACCCAAAGAAAATGGAAAGATTAATTTGAAAAGATATATATTCACTGCAACATTATTTGCAATAGGCAAGATATGGAAGCAACCTAAGAGTCTACAGATAGCTGAATGTATAAGAATGCTGTGAATGCTCACATATGTGAGTTTCTTCGGTAGCTCAGTTGGAAAAGAATCTGCCTGCAATGCAGAAGACCCAGGTTTGATGCCTGGATTGGGGAGATCTCATGGAAAAGAGAATGGCTACCCACTCCAGTTTTCTGGTCTGGAGAATCTCATGGACAAAGGAGCCTGGTGGGCTACAGCCCATGGGGTTGCAAAGAGTTGGACATGACTGAGAAAGTAACCTACACACACCCATACATGAGTATATATACAAATAAAGAAACATAGAAATATATGCATATACACACACACAAGTGTGTGTGTGTGTGCTCACTCACTAAGTCACTCACTAAGCCTGCTATGAATTTTCCAGGCAAGAATAGTAGAGTAGGTTGCCATCTTCTGCCCCAGGAGATCTCCCCAACCCAGGGATTGAACCTGCCCCAGGTTCAATCTTCTGTATCTACTGCATAGACAGGCAGATTCTTTACCATTGCACCACCTGGTATGTATATTGTATATACCATATATATGTGTGTGTGTGTGTGTGTGTGTGTGTGTATAATGTATATATGTACATGTATATTAACGTACAATGACATCTTACTTAACCATTTACAACAACACTGATGGATCTAGAGATCCATGAAATTGATAAATGGTATGCCAGATTAATAAAAGGCTAGACAGATTTCTCCTTCATACTTGAATTAAATCCTTGCTGGGTAAAATAATCTCGGCTGCAGGTTATTTTCTTTCATCATTTTAAGTATGTCTTGCCATTCCCTCCTGGCTTGAAGAGTTTCTATTGAAAGATCAGCTGTTATCCTTATGGGAATTCCCTTGTGTGTTATTCGTTGTTTTTCCCTTGGTGCTTTTAATATTTGTTCTTTGTGTTTGATCTTTGTTAATTTGATTAATATGTGTCTTGGGGTGTTTTGCCTTGGGTATAACCTGTTGTGGACTCTCTGGGTTTCTTGGACTTGGGTGATTATTTCCTTCCCCATTTTAGGGAAGTTAAAGCTTTTCAGAAAAGCAAAAGCTGAAAGAATTCTGCACCACCAAACCAGCTCTCCAACAAATACTAAAGGATATTCTCTAGACAGGAAACACAAAAACGGTGTATAAACTCAAACCCCAAACAATAAAGTAAATGGCCACGGGATCATACTTATCAGTAATTACCTTAAACGTAAATGGGTTGAATGCCCCAACCAAAAGACAAAGACTGGCTGAATGGATACAAAAACAAGACCCCTACAAATGTTATCTACAAGAGACCCACCTCAAAACAGGGAACACATACAGACTGAAAGTGAAGGGCTGGAAAAAGATTTTTCATGCAAATAGGGACCAAAAGAAAGCAGTAGTAGCAATACTCATATCAGATAAAATAGACTTTAAAACAAAGGCTGTGAAAAGAGACAAAGAAGGTCACTACATAATGATCAAAGGGTCAATCCAAGAAGAAGATATAACAATTATAAATATATATGCACCCAACATGGGAGCACCGCAGTATGTAAGACAAATGCTAACAAGTATGAAAGGAGAAATTAACAATAACACAATAATAGTGGGGGACTTTAATACCACACTCACACCTATGGATAGATCAACTAAACAGAAAATTAACAAGGAAACACAAACTTTAAACGATACAATAGACCAGTTAGACCTAACTGATATCTATAGGACATTTCATCCCAAAACAATGAATTTCACCTTTTTCTCAAGAGCACATGAAACCTTCTCCAGGATAGATCATATCCTGGGCCATAAATCTAGCCTTGGAAAATTCAAAAAAATAGAAATCATTCCAAGCATCTTTTCTGACCACAATGCAGTAAGATTAGATCTCAGTTACAGGAGAAAAACTATTAAAAATTCCAACATATGGAGGCTGAACAACACGCTGCTGAATAACCAACAAATCACAGAAGAAATCAAAAAAGAAATAAAAATTTGTATAGAAACTAATGAA
>NW_011494670.1:6616312-6619668 GCF_000754665.1 Bison bison bison | reverse complement strand
AAGAATCAATATAAGTGAAAATGAGTATACTACCCAAAGCAATTTATAGATTCAATGCAATCCCTATCAAGCTACCAACAGTATTCTTCACAGAGCTAGAACAAATAATTTCACAATTTGTATGGAAATACAAAAAACCTCGAATAGCCAAAGCGATCTTGAGAAAGAAGAATGGAACTGGAGGAATCAACCTACCTGACTTCAGGCTCTACTACAAAGCCACAGTTATCAAGACAGTATGGTACTGGCACAAAGACAGAAATATAGATCAATGGAACAAAATAGAAAGCCCAGAGATAAATCCACACACATATAGACACCTTATCTTTGACAAAGGAGGCAAGAATACACGATGGATTAAAGACAATCTCTTTAACAAATGGTGCTGGGAAATCTGGTCAACCACTTGTAAAAGAATGAAACTAGAACACTTTCTAACACCATACACAAAAATAAACTCAAAATGGATTAAAGATCTAAACGTAAGACCAGAAACTATAAAACTCCTAGAGGAGAACATAGGCAAAACACTCTCTGACATACATCACAGCAGGATCCTCTATGACCCACCTCCCAGAATATTGGAAATAAAAGCAAAAATAAACAAATGGGACCTAATTAACCTTAAAAGCTTCTGCACATCAAAGGAAACTATTAGCAAGGTGAAAAGATAGCCTTCAGAATGGAAGAAAATAATAGCAAATGAAGCAACTGACAAACAACTAATCTCAAAAATATACAAGCAACTCCTCCAGCTCAACTCCAGAAAAATAAATGACCCAATCAAAAAATGGGCCAAAGAACTAAATAGACATTTCTGCAAAGAAGACATACAGATGGCTAACAAACACATGAAAAGATGCTCAACATCACTCATTATCAGAGAAATGCAAATCAACACCACTATGAGGTACCATTTCATACCAATCAGAATGGCTGCGATCCAAAAGTCTACAAATAATAAATGCTGGAGAGGGTGTGGAGAAAAGGGAACCCTCTTACACTGTTGGTGGGAATGCAAACTAGTACAGCCACTATGGAGAACGGTGTGGAGATTCCTTAAAAAACTGGAAATAGAACTGCCTTATGATCCAGCAATCCCACTGCTGTGCATACACACTGAGGAATCCAGAAGGGAAAGAGACACGTGTACCCCAATGTTCATCGCAGCACTGTTTATAATAGCCAGGACATGGAAGCAACCTAGATGTCCATCAGCAGATGAATGGATAAGAAAGCTGTGGTACATATACACAATGGAGTATTACTCAGCCATTAAAAAGAATACATTTGAATCAGTTCTAATGAGGCAGATGAAACTGGAGCCTATTATACAGAGTGAAGTAAGCCAGAAGGAAAAACACCAATATAGTATACTAACGCATATATATGGAATTTAGAAAGATGGTAACAATAACCCTGTGTACGAGACAGCAAAAGAGACACTGATGTATAGAACAGTCTTATGAACTCTGTGGGAGAGGGAGAGGGTGGGAAGATTTGGTAGAATGGCATTGAAATATGTAAAATAGCATGTATGAAATGAGATGCCAGTCCAGGTTCAATGCACGATACTGGATCCTTGGGGCTAGTGCACTGGGACGACCCAGAGGGATGGTATGGGGAGGGAGGAGGGAGGAGGGTTCGGGATGGGGAACACATGTATACCTGTGGCGGATTCATTTTGATATTTGGCAAAACTAATACAATTATGTAAAGTTTAAAAATAAAATAAAATAAAAAACTTGATTATGAAAAGCTCTGAGAGATCAAACCTCAAAAAAAAAAAAAAAAAAAGCTAGACAGAAAAAGACAAATATATGGAATCATAAAAATGAAACAAGCAAACAAACAAAACAAAATGAAAATAGTCTTACAGATACAGAGAACAAATCATTGGTTGCCAGAGGGAAGTGGGTACAAAGGTGGATGAAGTGAATTAATAGATACAAGCCTCTAGTTACAAAATGAGTAAGCCATGATAAGGGGGAAGGTGCTTCCCTGGTGGCTCATGTGGTAAAGAATCCACCTGCCAATGCAGAAGATACCGGTTCACCCCTAGATTAGGAAGATCCCCTGGAGAATGAAATGTCAACCCACTCCAGTCTTTGTGCCTGGGAAATCCCATGGACAGAGGAGTTTGGTGGGATACATTCAGTCCATGAGGGGGTGGGCATGGGGCAAGAGAGTCAGACACAACTTAGTGACAAAACAAGACCAAAGCCATGAGAATCTAATATATGGCATAAGGAATATGGCCAAGAATAATATGATAACTTTGTGTTGGGACAGATGGTTATTAGACTTTTGAAAGTGATAATTTTATAATATAAGTATGTGTTAGTTGCTGAGTCATGTCTGACACTTTGCGACCCCATGGACTGTAGCCTGCAATGCTCCTTTATCCATGGAATTCTCTGGGCAAGAATACTGGAGTGGGTTGCCATTCCTTTCTCCAGGGGATCTTCCCTACTCAGAGATCGAACCCAGGTCTCCCATATTTCAGGCAGATTCTATCATGCCTGAGCCACCAGGGAAGACTTATTTGCTCAGTCTTATGATATATGTGCATGTCAAATCATTGTATATTATATCTGAAACTAACATAATATTGTACTTCAACTACATTCCTATAATTTTTTAAAATACCTTAAACTGGGTGAATGAAAAGCAACAAAATTTTTTCCTCACACTCTGGAGACTGGGAAGACCAAGATCAAAGTGCTATAAGATTCAGTGTCTGGTGAGCATCCCTTTATTGATTCACCAATGGCCATCTTCCAACTGTAACCATACATAGTGTAAGGAGTAAGGAAGCTCTCTGGGGTCTCCTCTATAAGGGCACTAATCTCATTCATGAATTCATGAGGTAATAAGTCACCTCTCAAAGACCTCACCTCCAAATACCATCAGAGTGGGGATTAGGTTTCAACATATGAATTTTGAGGGAACATAAATATTTGCTGTAACCTAAAATTTTCCAAGCCAGGCTTCAGCAATACGTGAACCATGAACTTTCAGATGTTCAAGCTAGTTTTAGAAAAAGCAGAGGAACCAGAGATCAAATTGCCAACATCTGCTGGATCATCAAAAAAGCAAGAGAGTTCCAGAAAAACATCTATTTCTGTTTTATTGACTATGCCAAAGCCTTTGACTGTGTGGATCACAATAAACTGGAAAATTCTGAAAGAGATGGGAATACTAGACCACCTGACCTGCCTCTTGAGAAACCTGTATGTAGGTCAGGAAGCAACAGTTAGAACTGGACATGGAACAACAGACTAGTTCCAAATAGGAGAAGGAGTACGTCAAGGCTGTATATTGTCACCTGCTTATTAACTTCTATGCAGAATACA
>NW_011494670.1:6614730-6615482 GCF_000754665.1 Bison bison bison | reverse complement strand
CCCCACACCTGAGGCCAGGGGCGGCGGCCAGGAGAACCAACCGCATGTCCAAGGAGTGGTGGCTGTGCAGGTGCAGGAGGGCCTAGAGGAGCTATCCCACATTGAAGGTCAGGAAGGGCAGCGGTGAGGAGATATCCCTCATCCAAGGTAAGGAACAGCAGCTGCACTTTGCTGGAGCAGCCGTGAAGAGATACCCCACGCTCAAGGTGAGAGAAACCCAAGTAAGATGGTAGGTGTTGCAAGAGGGCATCAGAGGGCATACACACTGAAACCATACTCACAGGAAACTAGTCAATCTAATCACACTGGGACCACAGCCTTGTCTAACTCAGTGAAACTAAGCCATGCCCGTGAGGCAACCCAAGATGGGCGGATCATGGTGGAGACATCTGACAGAATGTGGTCCACTGGAGAAGGGAATGGCAAACCACTTCAGTATTCTTGCCTTGAGAACCCCATGAACAGTATGAAATGGCAAAATGATAGGATACTGAAAGAGGAAATCCCCAGGTCAGTAGGTGCCCAATATGCTACTGGAGATCAGTGGAGAAATAACTCCAGAAAGGATGAAGGGATGGAGCCAAAGCAAAAACAATACCCAGCTGTGGATGTGACTGGTGATAGAAGCAAGGTCCGATGCTGTAAAGAGCAATATTGCATAGGACACTGGAATGTCAGGTCCATCACTCAAGGCAAATTGAAAGTGGTCAAACAGGAGATGGCAAGAGTGAATGTTGACATTCTAGAAATCA
>NW_011494670.1:6613036-6614630 GCF_000754665.1 Bison bison bison | reverse complement strand
TGTTCATTGGAAGGACTGATGTTGAAGCTGAAAATCCAGTACTTTGACCACCTGATGTGAAGAGCTGACTCATTTGAAAAGACCCTGATGCTGGGAAAGATTGAGGGCAGGATGAGAAGAGGACGACAAGAGATGAGATGGTTGGATGGCATCACCGACACAATGGACATGGGTGGACTCTGGGAGTTGGTGATGGACCAGGAGGCCTGGCATGCTGTGGTTCATAGGGTCGCAAAGAGTCAGACACAACTGAGTGACTGAACTGAATATTCATTCTATAGCAGTAGGCTTAAGCAAGATAGACTTTCTAATATCACTTAACCTCTTGCTTATTGATAATTTTATACCAACTCATAGAAGAGCTTTAGATATTAAATAATATATTTAGTATGATATATAGTAGTATGTATAACATACTTAATACAAAATAGCACTGTAACATGTGATATAAAATATATTTATTTGCAAGCAGTAAATGACATAAAGTGTCTATTATATGGAAATAACTTAGTGATTCATTATGTAATTAGTTATTTTACTAAATATTTTATTAATGAACAATTTATTAATTCTTTTCTATTATTATTATTAACATGTTATTACTGTGTATTTTATGGCTTTCCCTCTACTCTAGGAAACAGGATTATAAATCCTTAGTCTAGTTTCCTGGTTTTAAAACATGACTACTGAATACATTTTACTGTATTGACACTGTCTATAATGACAGTACACAAATCAGCCAACTATTTCACCTGTCAATCCTTTTGTTTCTGCTTTACAAAGAAAAACATGTGAACCTCGCGTACCATTTTGGGTTGGCTGAATCTGAAAGGGATACTCCACCCAAGCTGGCCCAATTACATGTCGTTGTTGCTCAGTCACTCAGTCATATCCAACTCTTTGCAACCCCATGGACTACAGCATGCCAGGCTTCCCTGTCCTTCACCATCTCCGGAGTTTGTTCAAACTCATGTCCACTGAATCAGTGATGCTATCCAACCATCTCATCTTCTGTCATCCCCTTCTCCTTCTGCTTTCAATCTTTCCCAGCATCAGGGTCTTTTCTAATGAGTCAACTCTTCACATCAGTCCTTCTAATGAATATTCAGAATTGATTTCCTTTAGGATTGACTGGCTTGATCTCCTTACAGTCCAAGGGACTCTCACAAGTCTCCAACATCACAACTCAAAAGCATCAAATCTTTGGCATACAGACTTCTTTATGGTCCAACTCTCACTGGCGCACTTCTGCGTGGGCGGCTGCGACCGGTGCACTTCCGTGCGGCCGAGAAGAGCTACCCCATGTCTGAGGTCAGGGGCAGAAGCCGGGAGGACCCCATGCCTGAAGGGCAGCGGCCAAAAGGAGTTACCCCACGTCCAAGGTCAGGGGCTGCAACTGAGAGTGCCAGGCCGCGACGGCGCAGGAACGGCTGAGAAGAGCTACCCAATTCCGAGGTCAAGGGTGGCGGCCGAGAGGAGCTATCCAACGCCCAAAGCCAGGGGCAGCGGGCAGGAGGACCTACCGCACACCCCCATGCCCCAGGCCAGGGGTGGCGGCTTGGAGGAGCTACCCCACGCCCCCACACCTGAGATC
>NW_011494670.1:6611933-6612647 GCF_000754665.1 Bison bison bison | reverse complement strand
AAGAAACACCTGGAGTAACAGGCAAATTTGGCCTTGGAATACGGAATGAAGCAGGGCAAAGACTAATAGAGTTTTGCCAAAAAAATGCACTGGTCATAGCAAACACCCTCTTCCAAAAACACAAGAGAAGACTCTGTACATGGACATCACCAGATGGTCAACACTGAAATCAGATTGATTATGTTCTTTGCAGCCAAAGATGGAGAAACTCTATACAGTCAACAAAAACAAGACCAGGAGCTGACTGTGGCTCAGATCATGAACGCCTTATTACCAAATTCAGACTTAAATTGAAGAAAGTAGGGAAAACCACTAGACCATTCAGGTATGACCTAAATCAAATCCCTTATGATTATACAGTGGAAGTGAGAAATAGATTTAAGGGCCTAGATCTGATAGATAGAGTGCCTGATGAACTATGGACTGAGGTTCGTGACATTGTACAGGAGGCAGGGATCAAGACCATCCCCATGGAAAAGAAATGCAGAAAAGCAAAATGGCTGTCTGGGGAGGCCTTACAAATAGCTGTGAAAAGAAGAGAAGAAACAAGCAAAAGAGAAGAGGAAAGATATAAGCATTTGAATGCAGAGTTCCAAAGAATAGCAAGAAGAGATAAGAAAGCCTTCCTCAGTGATCAATGCAAAGAAATAGAGGAAAACAACAGAATGGGAAAGACTAGAGATCTCTTCAAGAAAATTAGAGATACTAAGGGAA
>NW_011494670.1:6599012-6611658 GCF_000754665.1 Bison bison bison | reverse complement strand
TGAACAAAGCTGGTGGAGGTGATGGAATTCCAGTTGAGTTATTTCAAATCCTGAAAGATGATGCTGTGAAAGTGCTGCACTCAATATGCCAGCAAATTTGGAAAACTCAGCAGTGGCCACAGGACTGGAAAAGGTCAGTTTTCATTCCAATCCCAAAGAAAGGAAATGCCAAAGAATGCTCAAACTACTGCACAATTGCGCTCATCTCACTCGCTAGTAAACTAATGTTCAAAATTTTCCAAGCCAGGCTTCAGCAATATGTGAACCATAAACTTCCTGATGTTCAAGCTGGTTTTAGGAAAGGCAGAGGAACCAGAGATCAAATTGCCAACATCCACTGGCTCATTGAAAAAGTAAGAGAGTTCCAGAAAAACATCTGTTTCTGCTTTATTGACTATGCCAAAGCCTTTGACTATGTGGATCACAAGAAACTGTGAACAATTCTTCTAGAGATGGGAATACCAGACCACCTGACCTGCCTCTTGAGAAATCTGTATGCAGGTCAGGAAGCAACAGTTAGAACTGGACATGGAACAACAGACTGGTTCTAAATAGGAAAAGGAGCATGTCAAGGCTGCATATTGTCACCCTGCATATTTAACTTAGATGCAGAGTACATCATGAGAAACGCTGGGCTGGAAGAATCACAAGCTGGAATCAAGATTGCCGGGAGAAATATCAATAACCTCAGATATGCAGATGATACCAACCTTACGGCAGAAAGTGAAGAAGAATTAAAGAGCCTCTTGATGAAAATGAAAGAGGAGAGTGAAAAAGTTGGCTTAAAGCTCAACATTCAGCAAACGAAGATCATGGCATCCAGTCCATCACTTCATGGGAAATAGATGGGGAAACAGTGGAAACAGTGTCAGACTTTATTTTGGGGTGCTCCAAAATCACTGCAGATGGTGACTGCAGCCTTGAAATTAAAAGACGCTTATTCCTTGGAAGGAAAGTTGTGACCAACCTAGATAGCATATTCAAAAGCAGAGACATTACTTTGCCAACAAAGGTCTGTCTAGTCAAGGCTATGGTTTTTCCTGTGGTCATGTATGGATATTGAGAGTTGGACTGTGAAGAAGGCTCAGTGCCAAAGAATTGATGCTTTTGAACTGTGGTGTTGGAGAAGACTCTTGAGAGTCCCTTGGACTGCAAGGAGATCTAACCAGTCCATTCTGAAGGAGATCAGCCCTGGGATTTCTTTGGAAGAAATGATGGTAAAGCTGAAACTCCAGTACTTTGGCCTCCTCATGCGAAGAGTTGACTCATTGGAAAAGACTCTGATGCTCAGAGGCATTGGGGGCAGGGGGAGAAGGGGACGACAGAGGATGAGATGGCTGGATTGCATCACTGACTCGATGGATGTGAGTTTGAGTGAACTCTGGGAATTGGTGATGGACAGGGTGGCCTGGCGTGCTACGATTCATGGGGTTGCAAAGAGTCGGACGTGACTGAGCAACTGAACTGAACTGACTCACATCCATACATGACTACTGGAAAAACCATAGCTTTGACTGTACAGGCCTTTGTTGGCAAAATAATGTCTCTGCTTTTTAATATACTGTCTCAGTTCAGTTCAGTTGCTCAGTCATGTCCAACTCTTTGCGACTCCATGGACTGCAGCATGCCAGGCCTCCCTGTCCATCACCAATTGCTGCAGCTTGCTTAAACTCATGTCCACTGAGTCAGTGATGCCATCCAACCGTCTCATCCTCTTTCATCTCCTTCTCCTCCTGACTTCAATCTTTACCACATCAAAGTCTTTTCCAATGAATCCGTTCTTCGCATCAGGTGGACAAAGTTTCGGAGTTTCAGCATCAGTCCTTCCAATGAATATTCAGGATTGATTTCCTTTAGGATGGACTGATTCAATCTCCTTGCAGTTCAAGAGACTTTCAAGAGTCATCTCCAACACCACAATTCGAAAGCATCAATTCTTTGACACTCAGCTTTCTTTATGGTACAACTCTCACATCCTTACATGACTACTGGAGAAAGCATAGCTTTGACTAGACAGACCTTTTTTGGCAAAGTAACGCCTCTGTTTTTTAATATGCTGTCAAGGTCTCATAACTTTTTTTCAAGGAGCAAGCATCTTTTAATTTCATGGCTGCAGTAACCATTGGCAGTGATTTTGGAAACCAAAAAAATAAAGTCTATCACTGTTCCCATTGTTTCTCCATCTATTTGCCATAGAGTAATGGGACCAGATGTCAGATTAGTTTTTTGAATTTTGATTTTTAAGGTAGCTTCTTCACTCTCCTCTTTCACTTTCATCAAGAGGCTTTTCATCAAGAAAGTGAAGTTACTCTTCACTTTCTGCCATAAGGGTGGTGTCATCTGCATATCTGATGTTATTGATATTTCTCCTGGCAATCTTGATTCCAGTTTGTGTTTCATCCAGCCCAGGAAGCCCAATATGCTGTATGGGTTTGTCCAGTTACATTCTTTCTTGCATTTGGAATATATATGACTTAGAGCAACTGAACAAGTCACAGCTGATTGTTTTACTTGAGAATCCCCAGAGAGGTGGATGTGAGATGATATACCCACACCAAAATAGAAAGAAATGATCTGAAAAATGAGGGGGAAAGAGAAAAGGGGAAGGAGGAGAAAACAGAAAGAAGGAAATAGAAGAAAAAGCAGCAAAAGAGAGAGGAGCTATGTGGACAAGAAAGTATACTGGGTTGTGTAGGGGTGGATGATGTTTCCCTTCTTCTCTTCTAGGCTCTAATAACTAAACTGCCATAAAACAGGTTAACAGGAGAAAACCAAATTTAATATCTTCTACTACGTCACTTCAGTCGTGTCCAACATTGCAACCGTATGGACAGTAGCCTGCCAGGCTCCTCTGTCCATGGGATTCACCAGGCAACAATACTGGAGTGGGCTGCCATGCCCTCCTTTTTCCATGGGATCTTCCTGACCCAAGGATCTTAAGTCTCCTGCATTGGCAGGTGGGTTTTCTACCATTAGCGCCACCTAGGAAGCCCATCTTATGTACAGGAACCGCATTAAAAATACAAGATTCAAAGAAGTGACCAAAGTAGGCAACTTTTACACCTTTTAGACACAGAAACAATCTGTGAAGAAATGACAGGGTAAAGAGGTCTGGGCTTGAGGTATTTAAATTAGTGAAAAAGTAACACGGTTTATTTATACAGTTTACTAGGCTCTAAATTCCCTGTCTCTGGTGATAGGAAAACCTCCTGCCACCTGATACAGAGAGGGTACTTTTCACATGGGAGGTTTATGTCATGCTTTCAGTGTCCATTTTACACTGGCTCTTTCTTAAGTAACTTTAATTTGAAACAATCCATATGCCAGTGGTAAGGAACCCAAAGCCAATGCAGGACACCTAAGAGACATGGATTCAATCTCCAGGTCAGGCATATCCCCTATAGGAGAACATGGCAAACCACTCCAGTATTCTTGCTTGGAGAATCCCATGGACATAGGAGCCTGGTAGGCTAAAGTCCATGGGGGTCACAAAGAGTCAGACACAACTGAAGCGACAGCACATGCCAAGAAGCATATTTGGCAGCTGGAATACTCTACTCTCCTTCTGTTGATTCCTGCCTCTTTAGCCCCTGAAATTCCCTTCACTCTACTCCATCCACTCCATTTTTACAAAAGGCCTACACTAGTACCTGCTTTTGCTAACTGAAAGAAATATGAAGAGGATTTTTGCTTTTTAAAAAAAGCCAATAAGCAAAAATAGCATTAAGCATTTGTTCTGCAGTGAAATCTATATGCATGTCAGGAAGCAACAGTTAGAACTGGACATGGAACAAAAGACTGGTTCTAAATAGGAAAAGGAGTACATCAAGGCTCTATATTGTCACCCTGCTTATTTAACTTCTATGCAGAGTACATCATGAGAAACCCTGGGCTGGAAGAAGCACAAGCTGGAATCCATGCCAGGAGAAATATCAATAACCTCAGATATGCAGATGACAACACCCTTATGGCAGAAAGTGAAGAGGAACTCAAAAGCCTCTTGATGAAAGTGAAAGAGGAGAGTGAAAAAGTTGGCTTAAAGCTCAACATTCAGAAAACAAAGATCATGGCATCTGGTCCCATCACTTCATGGAAAATAGATGGGGAAACAGTGGAAACAGTGAGAGACTTTATTTTTGGGGCTCCAAAATCACTGCAGATAGTGATTGCAGCCATGAAATTAAAAGACTCTTACTCCCTAGAAGAAAAGTTATGACCAACCTAGATAGCATTTTGAAAAGCAGAGACATTACTTTGCCAAAAAGGTCCATCTAGTCAAGGCTATGGTTTTTCCAGTGGTCATGTATGGATGTGAGAGTTGGACTGTGAAGAAAGCTAAGCACTGAAGAATTGATGCTTTGAACTGTGGTGTTGGAGAAGACTTTTCAGAGTCCCCTGGACTCCAAGGAGATCCAACCAGTCCATTCTAAAGGAGATCAGCCCTGGGTGTACTTTGGAAGGAATGATGCTAAAGCTGAAACTCTAGTACTTTGGCCACCTCATGCGAAGAGTTGACTCATTGGAAAAGACTCTGATGCTGGGAGGGATTGGGGGCAGGGGGAGAAGAGGGCAACAGAGGATGAGATGGCTGGATGGCATCACTGACTAGATGGACGTGAGTTTGAGTGAACTCTGGGAGATGGTGATGGACAGGGAGGCCTGGCGTGCTGCGATTCATGGAGTTGCAGAGTCGGACACAGCTGAGTGACTGAACTGAACTGAACTGAGCAATTACAGAAGCAGTGCACACCCTGAGCAGCAAGAGTGGCACTGCCAAGCTCCTTTCCCATGAACTACGCTCACGTCAAGGCTGCCACAGCTTTGAACTGTGTCTGTGAGCATGTGTGCTTTATCTCACTTTGTTCTGTGCATCATTAACAAGATGTGTTCCTCACATTATGCCATTTTAGTTTATGAACTATTTCATAGGAATACTCTACTTTGGGAAAGCTGGGGGAAATCATTATAGTCTCATATGGGATTCTGCGGATGTTGGATTTGATTATGAATAATGTGAGGCTTGAAGTGAGCTGGGTTTGCTTCTGGCTCACCAGAACACTCCTTCCCCAGTCCTCCTTTACCTTAAGAAAGCACTGAGATGACTGACAGATTATCTCAAAATTATGGTTCCTCTGGAAGCTAAAACCCATTGTCACTGAAATTTTCTAAGAACTTTTTTACAACAATGTCATATGGAATAGAGGAGGAGATGTATTATGTAGGATAGAATGTGCCTTCCTGAATGTATCTTCACCTATGCTATAGGTGTCAACTTGATACCATCAACATATCAGATCAAGATAATTTCAGTAAGATCTCAGGAAAACTGGCGATCCTCATATGAATGTACAGAAGGCTTATTGGGGTGGCGACTGGAGGTTATACAAGCTGCTTCCCTTATTTATCTACAATAAAATAGCAATATCTTGACTTTAAATAATAGGTTCCTTCCAATCAGTTTACTTGCAATTCTTTGGCTTAGGGCTGTTTAACAGGACATTTTCTTGCCTTTAAGATGACTTAAACTCTGTTTATTTTTACTGGAAGTATGCAGCAAACACTGGATTCTCTATGGTGAAGTGGTTTGACATGGCTTTCTAGTTCTTCCTTGCCAAAGATATGCCTCAGTTCTATTTTTTATCATTTTTTTCCCTATATTCCACACTTTCTCAACCCGGGGTCCCTGCCTTAGGATGAGCTATTATTTGAGTTGGGGGCTTTTGTTCAAATTTTCTACCTTCCCATGAGTTCACTTTCAGACTAACTTTATTGTTTGACTTATACGGAGAACTGTTTTCTGCCAAAAAATTATAAAACAGCTATGGTAACTAATAACTTTGGATGATTTTTCCACTGACTTCATTTGCTCTATGTCTAGGTTATGTACATTGTGATACTGAGAGGATAGCAATGTTGGAGATAAAACCTTTTTCAACAAGATGGTCATTTTCTG
Organism: Bison bison bison; assembly: GCF_000754665.1. Classification (NCBI taxonomy): domain Eukaryota; kingdom Metazoa; phylum Chordata; class Mammalia; order Artiodactyla; family Bovidae; genus Bison; species Bison bison. Next base: position 6,605,705 of record NW_011494670.1, on the reverse strand, counting down.
ATAAGGGTTTCAATTGCATATGGATTTCCCTTTGGGAAGAAACATTTCTGAAGCAACATCTGCTTTGCCTGTAGCAGCACAAGGGTCATTAGCATTTAATTACTTCATAACCAATATCATGAGCTTCCATGTGGCTCAGTGGTAAAGAATCTGCCAGCCAGTGCAGGTTCAATCCCACGGTCAGGAAGATTCCCTGGAGAAAGAGATGGCAACCCACTCCAGTATTCTTAACTAGGAAATCCCATGAACAGAGGAGCCTGGAAGGCTGCAGTCCACGGGGTCACAAAAGAATCAAACATGGGTTTGTACCTAAACAACAAAAACCATTATCATGGGGTCTATTTAAGAAACTGGAAGAGAAATAAATTTTTCTTCTTTAAGTTTATGCATTATGGAATTTTCTTATCTTTACCTTGGGACACTGTTTTAGACATACAGTATGCATTTAAGTTGAATTGTTTAGTTCTAAAACACATTTATCCTATGTACCTTTTCAGTCTCTTTATTCCTGCATGCAAAGAAAAAAAGAATTGACTGAGAATAATATTCCAAGATTTGACAAAGTTTCTGGTGTGTGGCTCCAAGGCTTTTGTAACAAATGGGGTACCAAGAGGTAGTATATTATTTTTGTAGTGTGAACATGTCAACATTAAGATTAAAGTACTGAAAAATGGCAAAAATTTCAAATGCTAAATAATCTTAGTATGTAAGATTATAGTGACAGAAAGTCAAGAAAGGCAATTGTGATGGCTTCTGACGGGTATTTTGTTGAAAAGCATGGTTTATTGGCCAATGAAACTCTAAAACTAACTTATTCAAATCTGAAGATATTACGGTACTGAAATCTATTTTCAGATGCATAATATACATTAATACACAGTGATATCAGGGGCGTCCCAGATGGTGCAGTGGTTAAAATATCTACCTGACAATGCAGGAGACGCAAGAGACGTTGGTTCGATCCCTGGATTGGGAAGATCCCCTGGAGAAGGAAATAGAAACCCACTTCAGTAATTCTTGCCTGGAAAATTCCATGGACAAAGGAGAATGGCAGGATACAGTCCTTGGGGGTCACAAAAAATCAGACATGACAGAGTAATTGAGCATGCATATACAATATGATATTATTTATGAATTTGTAATCAGTAAAGTCAATATAATTGCCTTTAAGAAGATTTTACCTTTCCCCTAAATGGACATTTCCTCCCAGTTGTTTTCATCTATTATTTTTAGTTGACCATAGTGTGTTGCAATTATGCTTAACATGTTTTCTAGGCTTTTGAAATTGTGATCATTTTGAAGGCAACATCCATGACTCATTTTTTATTCTTAACACTTAGCATAATATATTCTCAAGGCATATTTTTAAAGATAAAATGATTTACCCCTATTAGAATAAAAAAATTTTTATAATGTGATTCAAAATATGTATCATCTTGGTATAAATAAGCTCACACAAAATTTTGCCCGCTTAACAACAAAAGTATATTCAGAATATATTGTGGTTTATGAAGGGAATGGCAACCCACTCCAGTATTCTTGCCTGGGAAATCCCATGGACAGAGAAGCCTGGCAGACTACAGTCATTGGGGTCACAAAGAGTATGACATGACTATGCTACTATGCTATGCATATTAAAATTTGGAATGCCTTCATTTAACATTTTTCTCAAAATGGCTTTCACACTTCACAGCTCCTGAGCAACGAAATATCTTTTCTGTGTACCATTAAAGTCTTATTTCTGAGAATAGCTAAAAAATATTTTCTTTGTATAGGTTTTGTGTTATCCATAGTGCTTATATGTATGTGAGTATGTTCACAGTGAGACAGCATAGATTTTAAGCAATGATAATCCCAATCTCATAGATTTCATTTTTCTTATCTCTAAATTGCTATTTCTTATAACTTCATTTTCTTATTTTTTCTACTTTCAGGGGAATATTCTACTAGACAGAACAATGATCAAAATACTAGAGATTACTCTGCTGCTGCTACTGCTAAGTCACTTCAGTCATGTCCGACTCTGTGCGACCCCATAGATGGCAGCCCACCAGGCTCCCCTGTCCCTGAGATTCTCCAGGCAAGAACACTGGAGTGGGTTGCCATTTCCTTCTCCAATGCATGAAAGTGAAAAGTGAAAGTGAAGTTGCTCAGTCGTGTCCGACTCTTCATGACCCCATAGACTGCAGCCTACCAGGCTCCTCCATCCATGGGGTTTTCCAGGCAAGAGTACTGGAGTGGGGTGCCATCAAAAGGTACTTAAACCTAGGAGTAAATTTAACCAAGGAGGTGAAAGAACTGTACACTGAAAACTATAAGATACTGTTGCAAGAGATTGGAGAAGTTACAAATAAATATAAATATATTCTATGCTCACAGATTGGAAGAATTAATATTGTCAAAGTGCCCATATTATCTAAAGCAATCTACAGATTCAATGCAATCACCATCAAAATTCCAAGTGGGTAGCCTTTCCCTTCTCCAGGGATCTTCCCAACCCAGGAATCGAACCAGGATCTCCTGCATTGCAGGCGGATTCTTTACCCACTGAGCTATATTTTTTACAGATATAGAAAAAAATTTAAAAATTTATATGGAACTGGAAAAGACTTCAAATAGCTAAAGCAATCCTGAGAAAAAAAATAACAAAGCTTGAGGCATCACACTCCTTGATTTCAAACTATATTACAAAGCTATTGTACTCAAGACAGTATGGTATTAACCAAAAAATATATACAAGGATCAATGAGACAGAATTGTGATCCCAGAAATAAATCCATGCACATGTGGACAATTAATTTATGATGAAGTATCAAACAGCTTACAATGGAGAAAGGACAGTCTCCTCAGTAAATGGTGCTGGGAAAACTGGATAGTCACATGCAAAAAGAATAAAACTAGATTACTATTTTACACCATACACTTAACATGCTATTCTAAAGTTTCATGAATGTCACAAATGGCAAGATTTTACCTTATTTTATGGCTGAGTAGTGTTCCATTTTGTGTGTGTGTGTGTGTGTGTGTGTACCATATCTTCTTTATTCATTGTTTTCTTGATGGGCATTTAGGTTTTTTCCATATTTTGGCTATTGGAGATAAGGCTGCAATGAACATGGGGGTGCATATATTCTTATGAATAAAATGGAAAAGTAAATAACAAACTTGTAAATAACAAACTTGGCAAACTGCAAAAAAAAAATCCATTACTAAAATAATTATTGATCAGGATAATATACAAACAGAATATACTAGCTATGTATCTTTGATAAATCTCCTCACCTCACCTCTCTTAAGTTTGTTAACACATTAAATGGAGATAATGATGATTATGATAAAAATCACTCAGTCGTGTCCGACTCTTTGCAACCCCATGGACTGTATAGTCCATGGAATTCTCCAGGCCAGAATACTGGAGTGGGTAGCCTTTCCCTTCTCCAGGGGATCTTCCCAACCCAGGAATTGAACCAGGATCTCCTGCATTGCAGGTGGATTCTTTACCCACTGAGCTATGAGGGATGCCCTAAATGGAGATACTGACTGTTTATTTACTGGACTGCTATTGGGAGCATATTAGGTAACTCATGTAAAACCTTTAAATGATGTCTGGCATATAGCAAGTGCTTCATAGCATGTAAACTATTGCTGCTGTTATTTATTATTAGATGAAAATTCTGGAGAAAAACAAAGAATATAAACACACTATTAGAGAAAATATAAAAATTGGTATAAAAATTATAATATCAAGATATCTCTATCATGTTAGTAAAGATAAATGGTACAGTTCAATGTAGGAGTGAAACAATTAAAATCACTTCACATATTGCTGGTTATAAGATTATACGTCTTGGGCTTCCTTGGTGGCTCAGTAGTGGAGAGTCTGCCTGCCAGTGCAAAGGACAAGAGTTTTGGTCCCTGGTGTGGGACAATCCCAAACGACACGGAGCAGCTGGGCCCATTCACCCCGGCTATTGAGTCTATGCTCTAGAGTCAGGGAACTGCAACTTCTGAACCCACCTGCTGCAACTACTGAAGCCCTTGCACCCTGGAGCCTGTGCTTTGCAATAGGAGGGGCTGCTGCGGTGAGGGGCACACACACTGCAACTGGAGAGTGGCATCTGCTCACTGCAGCTGGAGAGGAGCCCAAAAAGTGGTGAAGACCCAGTGAAGCCAATAAATAAATAAATAATTTTTATAATTATATCTTTCTAGAAAGGAACTGAAACCATGTATTTAGAATTTTTAAATCATTTGCTTTCTTAATAAAATAACTGTTTTAGGAATGTATCTTGAATAAATAGATATTTGGATATATATAGGTATTTATATGTGTGTGTATACATACACATCTGTGTGTATGTTTATCACAATATTTATTGTTTAAAACATCATTGAGGTTTTCAATGCTATTTATAATAGCAAATATGTTAGAAACAATTAATGAGTCCAAAATAAGTGAATGGTTTAATAAAGCTAATGGAATATCAGGCATGGAGGGTAAAATTTTAATAGATATTATAATGATACAGAGTTGCTAGAAATAGCTTTTTAAAAATAGAACATATTCCTGTATGTATACATCAAATATAAAGGTTACACATACCACATAAAAATACACAAAGAAATGTAAGAGTAATTGAGTTATTAACAGTAGCAACCTGCATAAAGGGCACATATTTTCACCTTTTACTTTGCCTTCCTTTTGCTTCCAATATCATTCTGTGACTGTAACTGCTAACTTAAAACATTGTGGCTATAATATATTAATACAATAGTTAAGAATGAGGAAGTGACTTTTGCAGGTCTGACTGTGAATCTTGGCACTATCACTCATACTCTGCATGACTTTGGTCGTATTACTCAATCTCTAAAGCCTCTGTTTTTCTCATTTCAAAGATAGTAATATCACAGTTGCCCCTCTATAGATTACAAACTTGCCACGGTGAACGGGCTTGCATAACTCAATGAACTTATGAGCCATGCCTTGCAGGGCCACGCAAGATGGATGGGTCACTGTGGAGAGTTCTGAGAAAATGTTGTCCACTGGAGGAAGGACTGAAGGAAGAAATATCAATAATCTCAGATACGTAGATCAGTTCAGCTCAGTCACTCAGTGGTGTCTGAAACCTTGCCACCCCATGGACTGCAGCATGCCAGGCTTCCCTGTCCATCACCAACTCCCACAGCTTGTTCAAACTCACATACATCGAGTCAGTGATGCAATCCAACCATCTAATTCTCTGTTGTCCCCTTCTTCTCCTGCCTTCAATCTTTCCCAGCATCAGAATCTTTTCCAATGAGTAAGTTCTTCGCATCATGTGGCCAAAGTATTGGAGCTTAAGCTTCAGTATCATTCCTTCCAAGGAATATTCAGGATTGATTTCCATTAGGATTAACTGGGTTGATCTCTTTGCACTCCAAGGGAGTCTCAAGAGTCTTCTCCATCACCACAGTTCAAAAGCTTCAATTCTTTGGTGCTTAGTTTTCTTTATGGTCCAACTCTCACATCTATAAATGACTAATGGAAAAACCATAGCTTAGACAAGACAGACCTTTGTCAGTAAAGTAATGTATCTGCTTTTCAATATGTTGTCTAAGTTGGTCATGGCTTTCCTTCCAAGGAGCAAGCCTCTTTTAATTCATGGCTGCAGTAATCATATGCAGTGATTTTGGAGCCCAAGTAAATAAAGTCTATCACAGTTTCCGTTGTTTCCCCATCTATATGCCATGAGGTGATGGGACCAGACCCCACGATCTTCATTTTTTGAATGTTGAGTTTTAAGCCGACTTTTCATTCTCCTCTTTCACTTTCATCAAGAGGCTCTTTAGTTCCTCTTCACTTTTAGTCATAGGGTGGTATGATTTGCATACCTGAGGTTATTGATACTTCTCCCAGCAATCTTGATTCCAGCTTGTGCATCATACAGCCAGGCATTTTGCATGATATACTCTGCATATAAGTTAAATAAGCAGGGTGACAACATACAGACTTGATATACTCTTTTTGCAATTTGGAATCAGCCTGTAGTTCCATGTCCAGTTCTAAATGTTGCTTCTTAACTTGCATACAGATTTGTCAGGAGGGAGGTAAGATGGTCTGTTATTCCCATCTCTTGAAGAATTTTTCACAATTTGTTGTGATCTATATAGTCAAATTCTTTCAGTTCAGTTTAGTTCAGTCGCTCAGTTGTGTCCGACTCTTTGCGACCCCATGAAACGCAGCACGCCAGGCCTCCCTGTCCATCACCAACTCCCGGAGTTCACTCAAACTCACATCCATCGAGTCGGTGATGCCATCCAGCCATCTCATCTGTCGTCCCCTTTTCCTCCTGCCCCCAATCCCTCCCAGCATCAGAGTCTTTTCCAATGAGTCAACTCTTCACATGAGGTGGCCAAAGTACTGGAGTTTCAGCTTTAGCATCATTCCCTCCAAAGAACACCCAGGGCTGATCTTCTTCAGAATGGACTGGCTGGATCTCCTAGCAGTCCAAGGGACTCTCAGGAGTCTTCTCCAACACCACAGTTCAAAAGCATCAATTCTTCAGTGCTCAGCCTTCTTCACAGTCCAACTCTTCACATCCATACATGATCACTGGAAAAACCATAGCCTTGACTAGATGGACCTTTGTTGGCAAAGTAATGTCTCTGCTTTTCAATATGCTTTCTAGGTTTGTCATAACTTTCCTTCCAAGG
>NW_011494670.1:6595009-6598912 GCF_000754665.1 Bison bison bison | reverse complement strand
CTTCTTCAGAATGGACTGGCTGGATCTCCTAGCAGTCCAAGGGACTCTCAGGAGTCTTCTCCAACACCACAGTTCAAAAGCATCAATTCTTCAGTGCTCAGCCTTCTTCACAGTCCAACTCTTCACATCCATACATGATCACTGGAAAAACCATAGCCTTGACTAGATGGACATTTGTTGGCAAAGTAATGTCTCTGCTTTTCAATATGCTTTCTAGGTTTGTCATAACTTTCCTTCCAAGGAGTAAGGGTCTTTTAATTTCATGGCTACAGTCACCATCTGCAGTGATTTTGGAACCCCCCAAAATAAAGTCTGACACTGTTTCCACTGTTTCCCCATCTATTTGCCATGAAGTGATGGGACCAGATGCCATGATCTTCGTTTTCTGAATGTTGAGCTTTAAGCCAACTTTTTTACTCTCCTCTTTCACTTTCATCAAGCAGCTTTTCAGTTCCTCTTCACTTTCTGCCATAAGGGTGATGTCATCTGCATATCTGAGGTTATTGATATTTCTCCTGGCAATCTTGATTCCAGCTTTGGTGTAACCAATAAAGTAGAATTAGATGTTTTTCTGGAATTCTCTTGCCTTTTCAATGATCTAAGGGAGGTTGCCAATTTGATCTGTGGTTCCTGTGCCTTTTCTAAATTCAGCTTGAACCTCTGGAAGTTCATAGTTCACATACTGTTGAAGCCAGGCTTAGAGACTTTTGAGCATTACTTTGCTAGCACGTGAGATGAGTGGAATTATATAGTAGTCTGAACATTCTTTGACATTGCCCTTCTTTGGGATTGGAATGAAAACTGATCTTTTCCAGTCCTGTGGCCACTGCTATGTTTATGATTATATAGAGGAAGTGACAAATAGATTCAATGGATTGGATCTGATAGATAGAGTGCCTGAAGATCTGTAAATGATACCACTCTAATGGCAGAAAGTTAAGAAGTATTAAAGAGTCTCTTGATAAGGGTGAAAGAGGAGAATGAAAAAAATTGGCTTAAAACTCAACATTCAAAGAATTAAAATCAAGGCATTTGGTCCCAACAATTCATGGTAAATATATGGGGAAAATGTGGGGAAAATGACAGATTTTATTTTCTTGAGCTCCAAAATCACTGCAGACTGTGAATGCAGCCAATGAAATTAAAAGACATTTTCTCCTTGGAAGAAAAGCTATGGCAAACCTAGACAGCATATTAAAAAGCAGAGACATCACTTTGCTGACAAAGGTCCATATACTTAAAGTTATGGTTTTTCCAGTATTCACATTGTACAGATGTGAGAGTTGGACAATAAAGAATCCTGAGCACAGAAGAATTGACACTTTCAAACTGGTGCTGGAGAAAAATCTTGAGGATGAACTGGACAGCAAGAAGATCAAACTAGTCAATCTTAAAGGAAGTCAACCCTGAATATTCATCAGAAGGACTGATGGTGAAGTGAAGCTTCAATAATTTGGCCACCTGATGAGAAGAGCTGACTTACTGGAAGAGATTCTTATGCTGGGAAAGATTGAGAACAAGAGGAGAAGGGTGCGACAGAGGATAAGATAGCTGGATGACCACACTGCCTCAATGGACATGAGTTTGAGCAAACTCTGAGAGTTAATGAAGGGCTGGGAGGCCTGATGTGCTCCAGTCAATGGGGTTGGAAACAGTTGGGCACGACTTAGTGACTAAACAACAACAAGGTGTTCTGCTTAAGACCTGTATTTCTAAGATATTAGATAAACAGTGGAATATCCACACAGCAGTATACAATGCAGTTATAATAAGAAAAATCTCTATAACTATGCTATATAAGATCCAAGAGACATTACTAAGTTGAAAAAGAAATATTAAGGAAAGAATGTATGGTATGAAAGTGAAAGTGAAGTTGCTCAGTCGTGTCCAACTCTTTGCGACCCCTTGGACTGTAGCCCACTAGGCTCCTCCGTCCATGGGAGTCTCCAGGTAAGAATACTGGAGTGGGTTGCCATTTCCTTCTCCAGGGGATCTTCCCAACCCAGAGATTGAACCCGGGTCTCCCCCATTGCAGGCAGACCTTTAACCTCTGAGCCACCAGGGAAGCCCAAAATATAAGGAAGGAATGTATGGTATACTGTCACTTATTAGACAAATGGATATTTATTTATCTACTTTTTTAATGATATTAAAAATCAATGGATGGATAAGCTACAAAGTTTTAAAGATTGATATTCAGGAGAGAGGTGATTCAACATAGTAGGCACATACAGGAATAAATTTCTTGGAATATGCAGTACATTAGAGATTCGATCCTTGGAAATTCTAAGTATTTACATAATCACAAAATGAAACTGTGATTTAAAAGATTTAAAAAAGAAATCTCCAAAAGGTGAAATAAAACAAATGAAATATAGTTGGTGACATATCAGTATAGAGGATCTATTCCAAGTGATTTAAGAAAATATGGTAATCTGACAACACATTGTCAGTGGATTACAGCATCAGTCAGTTAAGTCACTCAGTCATGTCTGACTCTTTGTGACCCCATGGACTGTAGCACTTCAGGCTTCCCTGTCCATCACCAACTCCCTCAGCTTGTTCAAACTCATGTCCATCGACTCAGTGATGCCATACAACCTTCTCATCCTCTGTCGTCCCCTTCTCCTCCTGCCTTCAGTCTTTCCCAGCATCAAGGTCTTTTCCAGTGAGTCAGTTCTTCACATCAGGTAGCCAAAGTACTCGATCTTCAACCTCAGCATCAGTCCTTCCAATGAATATTCATGACTGATTTCCTTTAGAATTGACTGGTTGGATCTCCTTTCAGTCCAAGGGACTCCCAAGAGTCTTCTCCAACACCACAGCTCAAAAGCATCAGTTCTTTGGTGTTCAGCTTTCTTTATGGCCCAACTCTCACATCCATAAATGACTATGGGAAAATATCATAGCATTGACTAGGTGGACCTTTGTCAGTAAAGTAATGTCTCTGCTTTTTAATATGCTGTCTAGGTTGGTCAAAGCTACTGGAAAAAAAACATAGTTTTGACTAGACAGGTCTTTGTCTGGATTACAGCATAAAGACAGAAAAAACTAAAAAAAGAAAAAAAAAACTTTAGTAATCATGTTGTTTCTAGTGACGTAATTAATGGTATCATTATTTAAGGCTTTTGCCTGTAATGGAGAATAAAATGAATGAATAATTATACAATATATTGCACAGGAACTTGAAATGTTAGGTCCATGAATCCAGGCAAATTGGAAGTGGTCAAACAGGATGTGGCAACAGTGAACATCAACATTCTAGGAATCATTGAACTAAGATGGACTGGAATGGGTGAATTTAACTCAGATGACCATTACATCTACTACCGTGGGCAGGGATCCCTTAGAAGAAATGGAGTAGCCATCATCGTCAACAATAGAGTCCGAAACGCAGTACTTGGATGCAATCTCAAAAAAGAAAGAAAGATCTCTGTTTGTTTCCAGGCAAACCATTCAATAACACGGTAATTCAAGTCTATGCCCTGACAAGTAATGCTGAGGAGTCTGAAGCTGAACGGTTCTATGAAGCCCTAGAAGACCTTTTAGAACTAACACCAAAAAAAGATGTCCTTTTCATTATAGGGAACTGGAATGCAAAAGTAAGAAGTCATGAAACACCTGGAGTAACAGGCAAATTTGGCCTTGGTGTATGGAATGAAGTAGGGCAAAGGCTAATAGAGTTTTGCCAAGAGAATGCACTGGTCATAGCAAACACCCTCTTCCAACAACGCAGGAGAAGACTCTACACATGGATATCAACAGATGGTCAACACTGAAATCAGATTGATCATATTCTTTGCAGCCAAAGATGGAGAAGCTCTATAGAGTCAGCAAAAACAAGACTGGGAGCTGACTGTGGGTCAGATCTTCAACTCCTTATTGCCAAATTCAGACTGAAAT
>NW_011494670.1:6594106-6594716 GCF_000754665.1 Bison bison bison | reverse complement strand
ATGGGCTCAATAAAGGCCAGAAATGGTATGGACCTAACAGAAGCAGAAGATATTAAGAAGAGGTGGCAAGAATACACAGAAGAACTATACAAAAGATCTTCATGATCTAGATAATCACCATGGTGTGATCACTGACCTAGAGCCAGACATCCTGGAATGTGAAGTCAAGTGGGCCTTAGAAAGCATCACTACGAACAAAGCTAGTGGAGGTGATGGAATTCCAGTTGAGCTATTCAAATCCTAAAAGATGATGCTGTGAAAGTGCTGCACTCAATATGCTAGCAACTTTGGAAAACTCAGCAGTGGCCACAGGACTGGAAAAGGTCAGTTTTCATTCCAATCCCAAAGAAAGGCAATGCCAAAGAATGCTCAAACTACCACACAATTGCACTCATCTCACTTGCTAGTAATGTTCAAAATTCTCCAAGCCAGGCTTCAGCAATACGTGAACCATGAAATTCCAGTTGATCAAGCTGGCTTTAGAAAAGGCAGAGGAACCACAAATCAAATCACCGACATCTGCTGGAACATCGAAAAAGCAAGAGAGTTCCAGAAAAACATCTATTTCTGCTTTATTGACTATGCCAAAGTCTTTGACTGTGTGGATCAC
>NW_011494670.1:6563719-6594006 GCF_000754665.1 Bison bison bison | reverse complement strand
TGTGTGGATCACAATAAACTGTGGAAAATTCTGAAAGAGATGGGAATACAAGACCACCTGATCTGCCTCTTGAGAAACCTGTATGCAGGTCAGGAAGCAACAGTTAGAACTGGACAAGGAACAACAGACTGGTTCCAAATAGGAAAAGGAGTATGTCAAGGCTGTATATTGTCACCCTGCTTATTTAACTTATATGCAGAGTACATCATGAGAAAGTCTAGTCTGGAAGAAGCACAAACTGGAATCAAGATTGCCAGGAGAAATATCAATAACCTCAGGTATGCAGATGACACCACCCTCATGGCAGAAAGAGAAGAAGAACTAAAGAGCCTCTTGATGAAAATGAAAGAGGAGAGTGAAAAAGTTGGCTTAAAGCTCAGCATTTGTAAGACTAAGATCATGGCACCCAGTCCCATCACTTCATAGCAAATAGAGAGGGAAACAGTGGAAATTGTGACTTTATCTTTGGGGGCTCCAAAATCACTGCAGATGGTGACTGCAGCCATGAAATTAAAAGACGCTTACTCCTTGGAAGGAAAATTATGGCCAACCTATACAGCATATTAAAAAGCAGAAACATTACTTTGTCAACAAAGATCCATCTAGTCACGGCTATGGTTTTCTAGTAGTCATGTATGGATATGAGAGTTGGACTGTAAAGAAAGCTGAGTGCTGTAAAATTGATGCTTTTGTGGTGTTGGAGAAGAATTGATGCTCTATGGTGTTGGAGAAGACCCTTGAGATTTCCTTGGACTTCCAGGAGATCCAGCCAGTCCATCCTAAAGGAGATCAGACCTGGGTGTTCATTGGAAGGACTGATGTTGAACCTGGACTCCAATACTTTGGCGTCCTGGTGCAAAGAGCTGACTCATTTGAAAAGACCCTGATGCTGGGAAAGATTGAGGGCAGGAGAAGAAGGAGATGGTAGAGGATGAGGTGGTTGGATGGCATTACTGACTCAATGGACATGAGTTTGGGTAAACTCCGGGAGTTGGTGATGGACAGGGAAACCTGGCGTACTGCGGTTCATTTGGTGGCAATGAGTCAGACATGACTGAGTGACTGAACTGAACTGAATCCTATTTTTTGGTAAACAGGCTCTAAATGGTGTTAGTATTAATAGTAACTACAATAGTTGCAACACATCATATATTATCAAATCCATGAGTTAGTAAAATATTACATTGTATATCTAATTGGTTCCCATTGAAAAATGCTAGGGAAAAAATACATTATTTTGCAAACCGCTAATAGAAAAATTTAATTTCATCCTGCTTTCCTATACATCTTCTGTCACTGGAGAGGAGAAAAGTTGCACTTTATAGAACTATCTCAGCTAGTAAGGTAAGAATTAATGTTAGACTTTGACAATGACCATTTTACAATTCCTATTAAATGAATGAATCTAGTCATTGAGCATGAACAGCTGTTAACATTATAAAAATAGAGACAACCAGACATTATGTGTCTCCAGATGGAAGAACATTACATTACATATAAAATATTCTTGTCAAAAAATTGAACCCAAATCAGATCAAGGCTGTGGATCCAATTTAACAGGAAATAGAGACATCAGAGCAATAAGTTAAACTAAATTGTATGAAACTACACAGCACAAATGACCCAGTTTCTATTTTCTTTAAAAAGCTACACTTTTATTAAAATATAACAAATATGGAAAATATGTGTTTTATTTCTATGCTTTAATATGTATAATATGTTTTAAATATATGCTTTTATATCCATAAATTATAAAGAACTGAATATTTGATGATATTGAGATATCATTAATAATTAAAGGACAGTTAAATTATTGATGATTTTAAGAAATACAAAAATAATTTTGGGTGAAATAATTTCCAATGTGGAATTGTTCAAAATATTATACGTGCTGGCATACAAACTAAATAATATTGCTGTGATTGGATGATGAGTGTACAGATATTAATCTATATTTTGCTTATTTTTAAGGTTTCAAACATATGACACTCTGTGTTTTAAAATGTTTAGTTTTGTCATATAGATCCAGCACATTTATTTTAATTTTATTCCTAGATATTTTAGGGCTTCCCAGGTGGCATAGTAGTAAAGAATCCACCTGTCAATGCAGGAGATTCAAGCTATGTGGGTTCGATCCCTGGTTCAAGAAGACCCCCTGGAGAAGGGACTGGTAACCCACTCTGGTATTCTTGCCTGGGAAAATCCCATGGACAGAGGAGCCTGGCAGGCTACAGTCCATGGCATCACAAAGAGTCAGACAAGACTGAGCACACATGCTGATGTCTGCTGCTGCTGCTAAGTCGCTTCAGTCGTGTCCGACTCTGTGTGACCCCATGGACTGCAGCCTACCAGGCTCCCCAATCCCTGGGATTCTCCAGGCAAGAACACTGGAGTGGGTTGCCATTTCCTTCTCCAATGCATGAAAGTGAAAAGTGAAAGTGAAGTTGCTCAGTCGTATCCGACTTAGCGACCCCATACACTGCAGCCTACCAGGCTCCTCCTTCCATGGGGTTTTCCAGGCAAGAGTACTGGAGTGGGGTGCCATTGCCTTCTCCAATGTTGATGTCTAGGTATTTTAATTATATAATGCTATCTTAAAACCTTTTCTTCCATTATATTTTCAAACCATCTCTTGTGTTTGTAAAGATGAAGAATAGTGTTTTAATAATAATCTTATAATATCAACACATTTTAATTTCTCAATATTTATAATTAGGCTCTAATTAACTCCATGGGTTTTTCTAGGTCAACAAACACATCATGGACAAATCATATTTTGTCTTATTTTCAACTGTATGCTTCTTATTTCTTTCTTCTACCTAATCATGTCATTTGGATTCATTTGAGCAATGGTAAATAATAGTGTGACAAAGGTGATTCCCACCTTATTTTTACCTTTGTTGAGAAAACTTCTATTTATTCACTCACTTCTGTCCCATCATTTTTTAAATAGTTGATAGTTTTATTTTTGTCTGTGCCATGTGGATGTGGGATCTTAGTTTCCCAATCAGGTGTCGAACCCCACACCCTAGCAGTGATGGCACCTAGTCCTAACCAATGGACCTCTAGGGAATTCACATGCCCCACCATTAGGCATGACACTTGGTGTGTATGTGTGTGTGTGTGAGTTACACACGCATGTGCAAACTTGATTCCTATTATCTTGAGCTTTAATTAAGAATAGATATCAAATTTTAATAAACAGCTTTCCAAAATCTATGGAAATAATAAAACCAATCATTAAATGAATAACCAATATGCTCATACTGCTTGTGCCTTTTCACTGAATAATATTCTTCCATTTCTTTCAACTTCATAAACAGCCTGATCTAGGTCACATATTATAATATGACAAAGTTCTTCTTTTCCTCCTCATCTTCTACTTTTTTCTCTTTCCTCTAACTTTTAAATCCATATTTCAGTTTGCTGTATTGAAAAGTTTAGGTTTTAAACTCTAGCTACAGTTGCCCTAACAATAACTCATAAATCCAGCTTCTCTCTCCAGGTTATTATACCTGAGTTTGGCCCTCATTCTTTCTGTTTGGTATCTTCAATGTTCTACCAGCTGGTTCTCCTACCATTACACTGCTTGCTCCTCCCATCCCCTATCCACACAGCTACCATACCATAAAGTGTGTAAAAAACACTGTGGATTGCTATCGCCATGCTTCAGAACCAATGCTAGTTTCTTAAGAATTGCAGAATAAAATATAAAGTCTCTCACAACTTGTTCACAATCAACCCTCTCAGCGTTCTTGATCATATTCCACTGCTCTCTCTTTTTTTTTTAATAAAGTTTCCTTTCTACAAAGCAGACTCAGTTAATTTTTGTTCTAAATTCCTAAAACATAATTTCTAAATCTGTGTAGTTTCAATTGCCATATTGTATTTTACTTTGTTCATATTCATATGTCTCTCACACCAGAGTAGGAATTATATAAAAATTGAATATGATTCTTAGGCTTCTTTTTATCCCCCAAACATTGCAAAGTCAGTCAAATAACAGTCAGTAAAAATATCATGATTAGTTAACTGTCACATAAGAGACACTCAGTAAATACTTGTTGATTTAATGCACGAATAGCACCTAAAGGTTTATGTACCTTAAATATTTCTTGTAATAGCAAAAGATCCATTAGCTTGATTATCCATTATAAGCCCAGAGTGTAGCACAGTGGTTAGTATGTAAGCATACCTTCAATGAATGAACCAATAAATTATTAATGATAGTCTTCTAACTCTTAGATTTTTGACTATGCTTTAATGTCTCCTTATAATATAATTTAGATCTTTTGTTCTGAGACTTCTACATACTCCTTGAGTCCCTCATTCTGCCTATTCTCTCCATAGCTTTTACTGCCATCCTTGTTAAGACAATCCAGGTTTTCTGGGTCAAACTCTGATCTTCCTTGTTTAGACTTCATCACTGACAAAGGTTTCTTTCCTTTTGTTGGTTTTCTTTTCTTCTTCCTTGAAAGAAGTTCTGTTTGTCAGTGTAATGAAAACACATCTTTTACCTTATGATTTAAACTTATTTTTATACTCTCCCCAAATTTCCACCATCAATAATATTCTCCTCCCGCATCTAGTCTCTTGCATGGCTGTAACTTATGCTCTGTGCCTGCTCAGTCACTAAGTCGCATATGACTCTTTGTGGCCCCATAGACCGCAGCCCTCCGGATTATTCTGGTCAAGGGATTTCCCAGGCAAGAATACTGGAGTGGCTTGCCATTTCTTCCTCCAGGGGATCTTTCTGGCCCAATGATCAAACCTTCGTCTCCTGCATTGGCTGGCAGGTTCTTTAGCACCCAGTCACCAGGGAAGCCCACTGACTTATACTACTGTACTCTATAATGGTGTTAGTCACTCAACTGTGCCTGACTCTTTGTGATCCCATAGACTGCAGCTTGCCAGAAGTCCCAGAATTCTCCCAGCAAAAATTCTGGAGTGGGTAGCCATTCCCTTCTCCAGGGGATCTTCCTAACCCAGGAACCAAACTCAGGTCTCCTCTTAAATATTGTAAATTCTTTGCCTCCATAAAAGTCAAATAATTTCTTCCCTCAAGTCAAGGACTTCACATAGAAGAAATGGCCCCTGAGACTTTGGAAAGAGGTATCTGAGTGAATGTGTCTCATATTCTTAAACCTCACATTAGCTACAACCTTGTAGATAAAAAGAAGCATCTTTTTCTCCCTTGCTAAGTTGTTTAACCTTCTGAAAGACAGACTTTACGTCAGGTAGCTGCCTTACAATGTGATGCTCATTTCCCCCAAGATCCTCCCCTGCCTTTCCTCTTTACCTGCAGCCCAGTAACTATGACCACTGTTTAGCATTTCTTCAGAGGGAAAACTTGGTCTCTGCTTTTCCTACCGAAAATACCATACAACCTGACTAAAATATACTAGCAGAACACATGGGAAAGTGTAGTTGACTATGCTGGACCAGGATGGGGTGTGGGCAGGATAGGGGAGAATTTACTGACATGCAAACACTCTCTTATGACTCAGGACTTAGCCCTAGCCCAGACACTTGGAACTTGTCATGATACACTCCTGATATGGACTTGCTAAAACTTGGAAATGATAATGACCCTAATAAATAATGTGACAATTCTGGACTGCTTTGCAAAGTATTTTAAAGGGGTCAAAAGACTCAGGGATTAAGCATGGTCAAATAAAATTACACAGTATGGAGAAATACTACTTAATTCTGTTTCTTGAGAGGATCAGAGAAAACTCCTTTCATTAAGGCCTTGAGGAATTCCTTGGTGAAGTAGGTCACTGGCATCCCTGAAAATTTCATAAAAATCATCTAAAGGTCAAGTTTGACTGTAACAAATGCCACCATGGAACTGAATATGCTAGTGTCTGTAAGGATGACAAGATTATAGAATAGCAGAACCAAAGAGGATGTCATTACCATACCAGGCACTTGGTAACCAGGATGTATTTGCCATAGGGGTCAGTACACAAGGGCAAATAGGCCATGATGCTATTAGGGCAAGAAAAATGGACAGCAACTTGTGTATACTTTAGCTTACATAACTAGAAAAAAAAAGTCAAGGTGTGGAAAGCAAAACACTGTTTTCAGCTGCTTGTGAAAAGCAGTTGCTTTCTGAAACTTCACTAAAAAAAAAAAAAAAAGATATTGATTCTTCTTTAGTTATAGCCCTATCTATGAACACATTATTATTATAGGCAGTTAAAACCCATTCCAATGAATCAGTGACAGCTTTGCCTCAGTACTTATGCCTCTGAATTCAGTCAATCAGTAGCAGCCTACAGTTCTTAAAGCCAGACAATCAACAAAGGCTGTTCCAGGAGCTGTGCTTCCTTGACTGAAAAATGACCACTCCCTGAATGTTTCCTTGATGGAATGTCAGCTGACTCCTGAACTCTATGCTTCTCAAAATCCTACACAGAATCATTGTTTGGAGACAATGCTTTACAAAACCAGCCATCCCTTGGTGAGTAAATGATAAATTCAGCTTTTATGCTTGTTTCAAATTCTTTGGGGCCAGGGGTTGAGGAAGGAACTTGCTTTCACACACTGCAATGGGAAAGTTGTATCTCTCACCGTGTTTCCTGATCTGAGCTGGTGGTCACACACAGAACTCACCAGTTCAGGAGATGCCAGGTCTTCTTTAGATAGGATAGGACCTTGTAATGCCATGGTTTCTTTACATGATGAATACTCTCCCAATACTTCCCCCAATGAAACCTGAAGCTATTTATGAGTAGGTATAGACTACAATGAGGAAGATGTGAGAGACCACAAAGGACCTCAGTAAGAGCAGGGTTTATGAAAACCATTATAAATGAAATCTTGGTCCAGGTTTCTTTCATAGGAGGCCAAATAAGTTCAGGGATTCAGTATATATCCATTTCCTCAAAAAAAGTCCTCTCTGACTTTTGTAATAAGAATCATTAATGTAGGAAGGGCTGTGTAGAACATTGTCCCTATCTAAACAGTAAATTTGGAGACAGCAACGGCAACCCACTCCAGTGTTCTTGCCTGAAGAATCCCAGGGATGGGGGAGCCTAGTGGGCTGCCGTTTATGGGGTCGCACAGAGTCAGACACGACTGAAGCGACTTAGCAGTAGCAGCAGCAGCAAACAGTAAATTACAGTCAATATTTCATCATAGGTAAATTCCACAGGTTAGCACCTCCTCAAATAATTGAAGTATGCAAGGGTTAAGCCTCCTAGCATCTGCCATGTTTCTCTGTGTGAAAAATTAAAAAACTAAAACAGATAGATCATAGAAGATAATGGCAGAAAAAAATCAATAAGTGGTAGCCCCAATAACCCTGAATATTCATTGGAAGGACAGTTGCTGGAGCTGAAACTCCGATACATTGGCCACCTGATGCAAAGAGTCAACTCATTGGAAAAACCCTGATACTGGGAAAGATTGAAGGCAGAAGGAGAAGGGGGCATCAGAAGATGAGATGGTAGGATGGCATCACTGACTCAGTGGACATGATTTTGAGCAAACTCCAGGAGATGATGAAGGACAGGGAAGCCTGGCATGCTTTAGTCCATGGGGTCCCAAAGAGTCAGACATGACCTAGTGACTGAACAACAACAACAAGCCTCAATAACAGTTGCTATGAAGATGTGAGATCTTTACTGGAGCAGATCAACATAGCTCAGGAACCCTATGTGTAGCTACTATGGCAAGTGCATTCTTTCCTATCTTTATTTGTAAAAAGGAGTAAAGGAGTTTGTTTTTACAAGGAGGTTACAGTTCATTGTCATGTTCCAGGGACATAATAACTTTATTGTTCTCTGTGACATATAATCTTCAAGGACTTCAATGTCCTAAAAGTCTGTAGAAAGTCACATTTGTCCACTCTACCAATGATATATTGTTCATTAGACCTGGGGAGCAATGAGCAGCAAGTATTCTGGATACCCTAGAAAGACACACTGCATGTCAGATAATGAGAGACAGACCTTACAAATATTCAGAGCCTCCCATATCAGTGACATTTCAAATGCTCTAGGGATATCATCTCCATGGAAAGGATATGTTATTTATTATACCTTGTATCTCCTACCGTGAATACAGTAGGGTGATACCCCCTGGGTTTTTAGAGATAGCATGTACCACACTTGGGACTAGTCCTCTAACACCTTTATGATGTGACTTAGAAGTGGGTAACACAGTAAAAGGGTGAGACTCAGCAAGACAGGGCTAGCATTAGGCTGCAGTGCATACTGTTCTACCACTCAGGCCACATAACCCAGTAGATCCAGCTGACCTAGAGGTTCTAACTGTAGAAAAAGATGCTTCTCTGGCAAATACCAACAGATTTGGAACATACACTCTTAAAAAGTTTTGGTATAATTTTGTTTCCTTTATTGGAGCTTGGAAAGCAATTCGTGGTATGCTCCTGGGGCCGAGTAGATCCTAAGCACAGGACTGAGACACCAAATGACCATAAATGAAAGCTGTCCACAGTATGCTGGTACTGTTAGATCTTCCAACTCACATTTTTGAGCAAGGGCAGCACCGATCTGCTGTATGCTAAAAATAATACATTTGACATAGAGTCTATGCCGTCCAGAAGCCAAGAAAAAACTATATAGTTGGCCCAAACAAATCAATTGTCCACTGGTATTGCATATAACATCTCTTTCAGCATATACCTATGGCTTCATGGAATTTGAATGGTGAAAGTGGTAGGGAGGTATCCTCAAACAATGGATGGAGAATAAAACTCTTGTCTGGTTCACAAGTGAGTCATCTCTATATGATGGTGTGAATAAAACTATACTGCTGCTTCATTCAGCTTCACTTGTAGGTAGAGGGATACATACTCAAAGGACAACAGCTGAGAACAGTCCTCTCATAAAGTAGAAAAACATACTTGTTCATTATTTTTATGTAAGTGGAGAAGCAAAAATAAAACTGTCTTCAATATATACTGAAGATATACATGTATCTCCATATATGTAATGATAAATATATATTTTATAATATATATTAATAATATTAATTAATATTAATATATGAAGGTTTCTGTTACAAAATTGAGGAATAGAAGAATATCTCTGGAAATCAGTAGATTCAGTAATGTAATTGTCCTATTTTTAGTGATAAAAGTAAATGGGTAATTGTGTCAGCACACATTCCTACTATCCACCTAATTTCAGCACAATACACAGCCAGCACTGCACCTCAAATGGGTAACATAATCTTTCTTTTTTTAAATTTCAGCCTCACATCATTCTCTAGCTATTCAAGTGGATAAAATCCTTATCTAGAAGTCCAGGGCAGTTAACACTCATGAGACAATCCTCAACAGTGCTATTATTTATGTATTTTCCAAATAGGATTTTCTGTGACTTATAGCCTTAAGAAAGTGAACTATTATTATCAAAATTTCCTACTTTCTCTTCTTAAACTTTTCCTGCATTTTATAGAGCAACATAGTTATAATTGACTTCTAAGCCACTCAAATAGTAAAATGCCATTGTTTTCCTCTATAAGAAATAATATATAAAAATCTAAGGCCTTATATATGTAATTATTGTAGAATAAGTATGAATGGAATATATAATTAGGAAATATAATATGGAAAAAATTGTGATATAACCAAAACTTACTTTATACAGCAATATTATCAAGGGACTTTTAATTTCAGAATACAGTTGACTTTCACAATGTGATTCTTTTCTTTTTAGACAACCTAGTATGTTTTCTTGGGTATGGTTCTTACATATGGAATTATGCAAGGTTTTCCATTAAAATGGAAAACAAAGATTTAGAAGATTTAGAAGCCAAAGACTATTACCCAGAGTAAGGCTTCTTTTTTGTGTCATTGAGCCTTTTCATGGTCACATTCAGTGCCCTTTGGGTTAAAGCATCTAGAGTAATGGCAGTGTTGCAAGCGGTAGAATCATCTAGATGTGTCACTGAAAGCTAGTCTCTAAGTGTCACCAAGTTTTACCTCTTATAAAATGTGAGTTTTAATACTTTGCAGTGTTGAACCTAGTTTCCTAAACCTTATATTTAGTCTTTACAAAGAAGCAATAACCAGATTGTCATATTGTGATAAGTATGTGAAAAACACCACAGTATCATAATGTGTTGTCTGTAATATAACATAAATATGTTTTAAATATTATATAATTTCTCTCACTATATCTGACATAGGCTATAGATGAACCACTGTGCATGGCTAGGTGGGTTGCTCAACTGAATTAAGACTAATTATTAACTAACAAGCACTTCAAATATATTTGTAATGATATGCAAGGGAGATCCAGAACTAACAAATTTATCTGCTACTCTAAGGGCTTCCTAGGTGACACAGTGGTAAAGAATCTGCTTGCCAATGCAGGAGACACAAGAGACTTCACTAGGTGGGGAAGGTCCTCTGAAGGAGGGCATGGCAACCCACTTCAGTATCCTTGTTTGGAAGATTCCACAGACAGAGGAGCCTGGTGGGCTATTGTCCACAGGGTCTCAAAGAATCAGACATGACTGACACATGAACAAAGGAAGGTGTTGGAATAAATATCCCCAAAGAAATAAGAAATAAACCATTTTAATTTGTTATTTTACATATGGTGTCCAATTTTTAATTTGTGAATAATGTCTGCTAGAAGTAAGTACTGAAGAATTAAAAAAAATTATTCTCATAATGTTAAAATACACATTTGAAAATTATTTTCTGCCAAATAATATTATAAGTGAAACACTCACTAATTTCTATGAAAGTGACCATGTACCAGGTAAGCAATTACAATAACTGTAAGATAATTTTTGTAATTAAAAAATTCTTATAATCTTTATAAGATTCCAAATCAGTATAATTCAGTATAATTAAACGCTGATATTATAATGCAGTCTGTAAATAATCATTGTTTTTTACAAACATTTATTGGTATGAAATTATATTTCAGAAATTTCATGTAGCCAAAATGTAGAAATGATTATATGTCAAGGCTTAAAATCTTTACCTTAAGTGGCAGCATAAGAGGACTAAACCAGTGCCACTCAGCAACTGATCCACAGACCACACTTTGAATAGAAAAGGTTTTAAAAGGTAGTTGAAAGTACCTCAGTTCAGTTCAGTTGCTCAGTCGTATCCGACTCTTTGTGACCCCATGAATCGCAGCACGCCAGGCCTCCCTGTCCATCACCAACTCCTGGAGTTCACTCAGACTCATGTCCATTGAGTCCGTGGTGCCATCCAGCCATCTCATCCTCTGTTGTCCCCTTTTCCTCCTGCCCTCAATCCCTGCCAGCATCAGAGTCTTTTCCAATGAGTCAACTCTTCGCATGAGGTGGCCAAAGTACTGGAGTTTCAGCTTTAGCATCATTCCTTCCAAAGCACACCCAGGGCTTATCTCGTTTAGAATGGACTGGTTGGATCTCCTTGCAGTCCAAGGGACTCTCAAGAGTCTTCTCCAACACCACAGTTCAAAAGCATCAGTTCTTTGGCGCTCAGCTTTCTTCACAGTCCAACTCTCACATCCATACATGACCACAGGAAAAACCATAGCCTTGACTAGATGGACCTTTGTTGGCAAAGTAATGTCTCTGCATTTGAATATTCTACCTAGGTTGGTCATAACTTTCCTTCCAAGGAGTAAGCGTCTTTTAATTTCATGGCTGCAGTCACCATCTGCAGTGATTTACCTAGATAAAGTTAAAACTTAAGTTTGTTTGTGATAGACTTGGGCATGTTTTTATTTAATAATTACAAAGTGTAAAAGACCTAAAGAAAACAGTGACAAGTCTACAGCCACCATTGAGAATAGTGTGGAGATTCCTTTAAAAATTGGAAACAGAACTGCCATATGACCTAGCAATCCCACTGCTAAGCATACACACCAAGGAAACTAGAATTGAAAGAGACACATGTACCCCAATGTTCATTGCAGCACTGTTTACAATACCTAGGACATGGAAGCAACCTAGATGTTCATCGGCAGATGGATAAATAAGGACATTGCGGTACACATACACAATGGGATATCACTCAGCTATAAAAAGAACACATTTGAGCCAGTTCTAATGAGGTAGATGAAACTGGAGCCCATTATACAGAGTGAAGTAAGTCAGAAAGAGAAACACCAATATATTAACGCATATATATGGAATTTAGAAAGATGGTAACGACAACCCTATATGCAAGACAGCAAAAGAGACACAGATGTAAAGAACAGATTTTGGGACCATATGGGAGAAGGAAAGGGCGGGATGATTTGAGAGAATACCACTGAAACATGTATATTACCATATATGAAATAGATGACCAGTGCAAGTTCAATGCATGAATCGGAGCATTGAAAGCCAGTGTGGGACAACCCAGAGGGATGGGGTGGGGAGAGAGGTGGGAAGGTGTTCAGAATGTGGGGACTCATGTACACCCGTGGCTGACTCATGTCGATATATGACAAAAACCACCACAATATTGTAAAGTAATTAGCCTTCAATTAAAATAAATTAATTAATTAAAAAAATAAACACTACTGATAATAGCAGTGACAAGTCAGTGAATCTTTCATAAAGCAAAACTGAATTATATATATAGATATATATAGACATATATTGGAGAAGGCAATGGCACCCCACTCCAGTACTCTTGCCTGGAAAATCCCATGGACAAAGGAGCCTGGTGGGCTGCAGTTCATGGGGTCGCTAAGAGTTGGATACGACTGAGTGACTTCACTTTCACTTTTCACTTTCATGTATTGGAGAAGGCAATGGCACCCCACTCCAGTATTCTTGCCTGGAGAATCCCAGGACAAAGGAGCCTGGTGGGCTGCAGTTCATGGGGTCGCTAAGAGTTGGATACGACTGAGTGACTTCACTTTCACTTTTCACTTTCATGTATTGGAGAAGGAAATGGCAACCCACTCCAGTATTCTTGCCTGGAGAATCCCAGGGACGGGGGAGCCTGATGGGCTGCTGTCTATGGGGTCGCACAGAGTCGGACATGACTGAAGCAACTTAGCAGCAGTAGCAGCAGCATAGACATATATACACATTTATATAATTATGATGCATAATATTACCAATAACATAGTCCAGAGAAAGGAAAGGAGAGAAATCCTGAAGGATCATCTTCCAGACAAAGAAGCTTAAACATTGGAAGATCTCAAAGGATACATTCTTGTTGTGATGGTTAACTTTATGTCAATTTGGCTGCACCACATTGTCCAGATATTTGGTCAAACATTATTTTGTTTCTGTGAGAATGTTTTTGGATGAGATAACATTAAAATCAGTTGACCTTGACTAAAGTAGATTGCTGTCCATAATGTGGGTTTAAGTAAGTAAGTAAAGTCGCTCAGTCGTGTCCGACTCTGCGACCCCGTGGACTGTAGTCCACCAGGCTCCTCCATCCATGGGATTCTCCAGGCAAGAATGCTGGAGTGGGTTGCCATTTCCTTCTCCAGGGGATCTTCCCGACCCTGGGATCGAACCCAGGTCTTCCGCATTGCAGGCAGATGGTTTAACCTCTGAGCCACCAGGAATGCATTGTGTTATATATGTATTTATTCTAATATTAGTTTCCTTGCATTAAATGTCTGTTTCTTTCAGTAGGTTGAGAGTTCTTAGAGGCCAGAAATTGTATCTTACTGTTTTCTGTAATCTCAACTATAATTAATACTATAGCACCTGATTTATATTACAGATTCAGTTCAGTTCAGTTCAGTCACTCAGTTGTGTCTGACTCTTTGTGACCCCATGGACTGCAGCACATCAGGCTTCCCTGTGCAACACCAACTCCCAGAGTTACAGACTCAGTAGACACTTCTTAATGGAATTAAGTGAATGAATAACTGAGATAAAAATTAAATAGATTTTGTGGAATGTGTGGTAGGAATAGGACTAGAACATGGTTCTAGTAAACTGTTGATCAAACAGGATAATTTTACTAATGCTTCCCTAATGCTTATGGGAAGTCTGCCAGAGAGTAGAAAAGGAAGTCTGTGGGCTTGGAAGTGACTGGTGGAAACTTGAATGTGGGTTTGTCCTATTTCTGGAATATCTTTGTGGAGTGCTTACAAAATTAAGTAACTTTCAAATAAAGTGTCAACAAATAAAATTGTTGACACTTTATTTATTATGCACTTCTGTGCTTCATTCTGACTTCCCATATCTTTTCCTGACACATCAGCACAATCTCCATTTTCTATATATGGTGTATTTTGCTTCCTCTTCTGGTCCCCAATTAAACCTGTTCTATTCATCCATGTGTATAGTTCATTATGCATAGAATCCCACTTGCCAGAGGCTGGTTATTTCTCCAAGGTTGGCAAGCAGTTATATTCTATGGACCCTCGGGCAGATGAAGAATATAAAATAACTCAAATGTTCTGATGGGTTAGAGGAAAGAAGGAGGACAAATCATAGAGAAAGAACAGAAAAACAGATACATGATAAATAGCTATAGAAGAGGAAATAATACACGAGGAGAATCAAAAAGGAAAACTGAGGGGTAAAAAGAAGTTAGCAATGTTGTCTGATCCGAGAATAGACTACTTTCTCGCCTGGTTGTCACTGCTTCCTTAACAGACCCATTTTTACATTTATTCATACTGCTTTTTCCCCACTGACAGTGGAAAGTATTTAGGAAAAGAAGAAATGATCATCCAGACATGTTCATCCAGAGAAACTCATTCTGTTTTATCCCAAATGGTCATTTTCCCCTTTCATAGAATCCTGAAGCTAGAGATGCTTAAATCATCTCCACACTACTCACCACCTCCCATTCCCAAAGTGATGACCATGTATTTTCTAAAATATCTCAAGTGAGAGCAAACTCACTACTTGTAGCTATTTGAAGTTTTTCTTTCCATCAAGCAAAAAGCTGATTTTCTATAGCTTCCTCTTATTGATCTTTGGATTAATTACTGACATCCTTCCAATATCTATAGACAGTTGTAATATTCTCTTTAATTTTATCTTATCCAGGCTAAATATCTCCTTTTCCCTCAACCTTTCCTCATAAGATACGCCTTTTAGTCCACTTACCATGTTGGTCACTTTCCTTTGAAATGTTTCCTTTTTTTCATTCTATTAATGACCAGTACCCAGCACTGAACACAACTCTTCAGATATGATCTGATAGTGAAGTACTTCATTCTTGGCAAATGGCTACCTGTCATTTAATGCCTGCTCTACTTTTTTTTTTTTAAAACATAGAAATGATAGGACTCTTACATGTTTTTCTTCAAACTGGTCTCCACCAAAAGCTGCCACACAGGGTTTGATACTTCCTGTCCCCAAAGCTATTAGACTCAGGCCAACCATTAACAGGACTCTGAAATGGAAATGTGAGAGTACTAATCATACTGATACTAAACACAACTGTAGAAATGGAATATAGAGCTATAAGAGACAACATATGTGTACAAGGGCATGACCTCCTTCACATTTCTATACGAGAGACTCAGGAGCATTTACAATCTTCATAATCCTGAGTTTCTGCCAGAAAGTATCATTGCATGGGAAGATTTTGTCCCTGATACTTTCATTTACCTAATGTGTGCAACATATAGAAGCAGATACTCAAGAACTCCAGAGTTAAGGCACTGGTTCTCAGTTTCCAATTAGCTGAAGGTCCGAATACAATCAAACACAAACCTAGCAAGAAGAAATGCTCCAGTATATGGTCTTTGGACTTGGAATTGCATCATCATCATTTGCTTGAGTGTCCAGACTACCATCCCACTCTGCATACTTTGCATCTCCATAATTACATGGGACAATTTATTAAATCAATCTCTCTCTCTCTCTCTCTCTCGCTGCTGCTGCTGCTGCTGCTAAGTCGCTTCAGTCATGTCTGATTCTGTGCGACCCCATGGACTGTAGCCTACCAGGCTTCTCCGTCCATGGGATTCTCCAGGCAAGAACACTGGAGTGGGTTGCCATTTCCTTCTCCAATGCATGAAAGTGGAAAGTGAAAGTGAAGTCGCTCAGTCATGTCTGACTCTTAGCGACCCCAAGGACTGCAGCCTACAGGCTCCTCCATCCATGGGATTTTTCCAGGCAACAGTACTTGAGTGGGGTGCCATTGCCTTCTCTCTCTCTCTCTCTCTCTCTATATATATATATATATAGTCATCCTGCTTATTTAACGTATATGCAGAGTACATCAGGTAAAATGCTAAGATGGACAGATCACAAACTGGAATCAAGACTGCTGGGAGAAATACCAACAACCTCACTATGTAGATGATACCACTTTAATGGCACAAATTGAAGGGGAACTGAAGAGCATATTGGTGAGGAAGAAAGAGTAGAGTGAAAAAGCTGGCTTAAAACACAACAGTCAAAAAACTAAGATCATGGCATCCAGTCCCACCACTTCAAGGCAAATAGATGGGTACAAAGTAGAAATAGTGACAGATGTTGGGTTTTTTGGGGCTCCAAAATCACTGCTGTTAGTGACTAAAGCCATGAAATTAAAAGATGCCTGCTCCTTGGAAGAAATGCTATGATGAACCTAGGCAGTGTACTAAAATGCAGAGACATCACTTTGCCAACAAAGGTCCGTCTGGTCAAGACTACGGTTTTTCCAGTAGTCATGTATGGATGTGAGAGTTGAACCATAAAAAAAATGAAAAATTTATGCTTTCTAACTGTGGTGTTGGAGAAGCCTCTTGAGAGTCCCTTGGACTGCAAGGAGATCCAACCAGTCCATCCTAAAGGAGATCAGTCCTGGGTGTGCTTTGGAAGGAATGATGTTGAAGCTGAAACTCCAATACTTTGGCCACCTGATGCGAAGAACTGACTCATTTGAAATGACCCTGATGCTGGGAAAGATTGAGAGCAGGAAGAGAAGGGGACGACAGAGGATGAGATGGTCGGATGGCATCATCGATTCAATGGACATGAGTTTGGGTGAACTTCAGGAGTTGGTGATGGATAAGGAGGCCTGGCATGCTGCGGTTCAATGGTCGCAAAGAGTCAGATATGACTGAGTGACTGAAGTGAACTGAAATGAACTAAACTGTGGAAAAGACTCTTGAGAGTCCCTTGGACTGCAAATATATATCTATATATAGATAGATATACATATACACATAGCTTCCATTCTCTGGAGAACCTTGACTAATATACCTATAGTTAAAATTTTCTTCTCTATTTATAATATATAGCTCAATTAAATATAATCTAAAAAGTCCTTAAAGTGCCCTTGTTTTACATACTCAGAAGACATATGGCAAAAATGAGCCTTATAGGTAGGGAAATCAGTATTCATGAGAGGAAAGGAATAATTGTAAGACTAAAATAAAACAGCACCCATACTCCATGTTGTGCTATACACTATTTCCTTAGGATATTGATAGTGAGTGGTTTTTATTCAAGAAGATGATCGAATTGGTGGTGGATCATGAGGCAGAGTAATTTATCATCCCTTTGGACATCACAGCTTCCTTTTACAGAATTTCTAATCTATCATATTACTGATAAATTATAAAGAATGATGAAGATTGTCAGTGAAAAATGTCACAGAGGAAGAAAGATCAACGTGAAACCATTTAATGACCAGATCAGATTCATAGAAACTTGGTGGCTTAGTCCTTACAATATTCTAATGATAGAATCTTTAAGAAACGTTAAAGATATTTTGTTCTGTTAATTTTATTTGGTACTTGAGTTCTATCTGTAACATCTCTTCTAAGACTCTGCTTGTCATGCTTAAGATAACCACCCTAGGAGAAATCTGGTTAATACAGTAAAATTCATCTCCTTTTCACCACTGATTCTACTGTATCTCTTTTGAGATACATACATATATTATCTTCAAATGTTCAAATATTTGAAGACAATCTGAAGAAGGTTCAAAAGAGATAATGCAGGCAAATGTTTCTAGTTTTCCATTTTCAAAAAATGTTCTCAATGTGGTCTTATGGATTGTGGATTTCTGTCACACATTTAGCTTTTATAAGACAGCAGTCCTATGAATGCTTTTCTGATACTTAGGGATGTGGGATCTTAGGGATGTGAACAAAATTTCTTTTTAATAGTGAATGAGATTATGTATACAAAAATTGGGGCACTAGATGCCCCAGTTAACTAGAGGCATTCTAGTTAATATTACCTGACAGAAAATAATGGCAGATACAGGACAAAGTGTGGGAGAAAGGTAGATCCTATAGAGAAATACAAATTACTTCAGTTGAAACTCAAAAGGGTATCTTTGACAGTTTTTAATTCTTTAGAAGAAATTTTCTCTAGTCTCAAAGGGGTTATTAAATAACAATGTATGTGTTTTGCACAAGAAAGATAACACCTCTAATGGGATTTAATTGTAAATAAATGTTCCCAATGTTCTAAAGATTAAATCAGAATAAAATCATGCCTCCCACTGAATGAGCACTGTCCTTTTCTAATACAGCTAAGAGGGTCTTCTACATTTCTCTTATTGGTAGATTTCAACCCACAACTTCAAGTTAGCTGTACAACAGAAGAGTAGCACAATTATAAGTTTAACTAGACTATATCTGATGTTACTTTTTTTGAACAGTACTGAATCTTATTTCCTTTTTATTTAATATTTGTGTGTTCATATTTCATGATACAAATGTAACCAGACAAATCACAGCTTCAGCAGCCAAACATCAGTCTAACATTTATAAAAGAATATTGTGATTGAGTTATATGTACATTTGCAAAGAGATAACCAACCAGATTACAGACTGAGGAATCACAGCAACAGCCTGGAAAGCCCCTGGGAACAACTGAACATTCAGCAGAACATCTTCTCTCCTGTCACTGCTAGACAGTCACTCAATTTAGTGCATGTGCATGTGCGAAATTTATGGAAAAAGCTGCACTCAGCCTAAATGCGACAGATTGTAACAAAAAGGAAATTACCTAAAGAAAAT
Source organism: Bison bison bison (assembly GCF_000754665.1). Classification (NCBI taxonomy): domain Eukaryota; kingdom Metazoa; phylum Chordata; class Mammalia; order Artiodactyla; family Bovidae; genus Bison; species Bison bison. Next base: position 6,575,140 of record NW_011494670.1, on the reverse strand, counting down.
AAAATATGATCTTAAAATGTTAGTGAATTTTTTAAAAAGTGAGACATTTATTTTCTTTCCAAAGCTAATCTCTCTTAATATAACTACTGCATTACAGGACTCTAATGAAAAACTAACAGCTATATACATTTAAGGCATGGGGAGAAAAATGTTTAATATGATCATTTTTGATACCAAAGCCCTCTCAGATTGTAAAAGCAAAGACTACAGGGGACAAAGAAAGATTTTATCACAGTTAAGGTATTTCTTCTTTCATTCAATGGGACATTTTGATTCCACAAATGCTATTTTCATCTTATTTTCCTTCCAGGCTTAACTGCCTATTTTATGGATTAAAAAACTCGTAAAACAGTAAATCACATGAAGGAAAGCAATACAGAAAAAGCATAATCACAAAGGTTATGAAAGTTTTAACTATGTAAGGAGAGAATACTGTGATTGAATATAGGAATAATTAAAAAATACCTTTCACCTTTCCCCTCATCAGGTAACAAGTCTGCTTATTAGTATTATTCCTATCCTCATATTTGTTTTTTAAAAAATTAAAGAATAAATACATCAGATTTCCTCATCCATTTCTAGTGTAATGTTGTGATAAAGTGAAAAAAAAAAAAAAAAAGAGGTATTTGTAAAGAAAAGTAAGGCCAGTACAATGAAGGTTATGCATCTGGAAGGAACAGAGTAAGTATATGACAGAAGTTTCATTCAGATCTCCAGGATCTGTTGTTTCCAATCTGTGCTGGACTCTACTGATGGGGCTTGATAACAGATGAGACCAGGGAGGAAGAACCATATCCCAGAAAGACCCAGAGTCTAAATATAATTACAACAGACACTCAACTCTTGGTACAGACATGCTATCTCTCCTGTAGAAGCATAATTGTGAGTCACATTATACCTTCATCAGAGCCTTTATTATATTTTTAAATCTGAAGAGGCACAGATATAGTAAGGTTAAGATTCTTGTGGAGAAATGTTTCATATAGAAGTTAAATATTTTTGTGTATGGTGTTAGAAAGTGGTCTAGTTTCATTCTTTTACAAGTTGTTGACCAGATTTCCCAGCACCACTTGTTAAAGAGATTGTCTTTAATCCATTGTATATTCTTGCCTCCTTTGTCAAAGATAAGGTGTCCATATGTGCGTGGATTTATCTCTGGGCTTTCTATTTTATTCCATTGATCAATACTTCTGTCTTTATGCCAGTACCATACTGTCTTGATAACTGTGGCTTTGTAGTAGAGCCTGAAGTCAGGTAGGCACGATACTGAATGCTTGGGGCTAGTGCACTGGGACGACCCAGAGGGATGGTATGGGGAGGGAGGAGGGAGGAGGGTTCAGGATGGGGAACACATGTATACCTGTGGCGGATTCATTTTGATATTTGAAAAAACTAATACAATTATGTAAAGTTTAAAAATAAAATAAAATTTAAAAAAAAAAGAAGTTAAATATGAGCTGAAGTTTAAAGTAGGGAATGGAGATGAGTGTGAAGGGCATTCTGGAAAGAAGGAACAGGAAAATTGAAGGCATAGAGACTGCTGGTCAAAATGCTTATTTGGAAAGGTAGGGCAAGTGAAAGATAAATGAAATTAATATTTACTGAGTGCCTACAATGTGCTAAAAATTGCAGTAACTGCTCCCATGGGTCATATAATTTAATACTCACAAAAACTTTCAAGTATCATTATCCCCTGTAATAGTAAAGACAGTTGTACACCAGTCAGTTGCTTAATATTTGCATTTTGTAGATAAGAATACTGACTATTTAGAAAATAGTCTTGTGTGACATGCATGCTTACTAAGTTGCTTTAGTCATGTCCAACTCTTTGCAACCCCATGGACTGTAGCCTGCCAGGCTCCTCTGTCCAAGGGATTTTCCAGGCAAGAATGCTGGAGTGGGTTCCCATGCCCTCCTTCAGAGGGTCTTCCAGACCCAGGGATCAAACCTGCATCTCTTAGTCCCCTGCATTGGCAAGTAGGCTCTTTACCACTAGTGCCACTTTGTGCGACAGGTATCAGAAATACACACATGAACATAAAAAGCAGCTAAAAATGTAACTAAATTATAGAAGTCTTTGCTTTTTGTATTAGTTTTCCATGGATGTGTAATAAATCACTATGACACTAGTGCTTAAAACAGTACACATTCATTATCACAAAATTTCTGTGGTTCAGGAATCTGGGCACTGTTTAACTGGGTTCTCTGTTTATGGTCTCACAGGCTGCAATCAAGGTATTGGTCAGCTGTGTTCTCATCTGGAGGCTCAACTGGAGAAGAGACCACTTTGCAACTCAAAGAATTGGTGTAATTTAGTCTCTTGCAGCTGTAAAACTGTGTATAAGTTGCTTTTCTCAGTTGTTGGTTAGAAGCAACTCTCACCTCCTTGCTGCTGTGCAAAGTTTCTAGAGGCCCGCAACAGTTTCCTGCCATGTAATCCTATTGATTAGCAGCAAGTTGCAGATTCTTCCCATGTTCAAGTACAGAAGATAATACAAGGCATAAATAAAGCCACTCTAGAGCCTATCTGTGATACCCAGGTAATTCAGTGGTAAAGAATCTGCCTGCCAATGCAGGAGACATGGGTTTAATCCCTGAGTTAGAAAGATCCCTTGGAGGAGGAAATGGTAACCCACTCCAGTATTCTTGCCTGGAAAATCCCATGGATGGAGGAATCTGGCGGGCTACAGTCTGTGGAGTGGCAAAAGAGTCAGACTGAGCACACAGACATTCATACGCCATGATCGCTATGTTGCAGAAAATTTAAATTCCATCTGCTATGACTAGGATTTCATTAAAGACTTTAAGTAGGGGAGGGAAATAATCAAAGGTGTGTTGAAAGAAGGAGAAAACTCAGCTTTACCTCCAAAATATGGGAACATTAAGGAAATAGAACTTGCAGGCGTTTCCTCGATTGACTTTCTGTTAGGCCACAGTTCATGAAGTGCTCCAGAAACCACTCTCCTCTCGTCATTTACAAGTTGAGAGGCCCATGAGTTGCCTATGAGAAGCCCACTCCATGTGAAGAATGAATACTATCTCCTCCCTGTGTGCATCCTCATGACCATGAATAATAAGATTAAGAAAAGCAGTAGAGAAAACCAGCTCCCTTGAGACTCCTAGTTGCTAAGATGCATGATGCCTTGGGAAACTGAGCATTGATTGAATCTTGTACAGCGGTACTGTTTGCAGATTCGTCTCCAGGGTCAAACAGGATCTAGGGAAAACAGAAATTTGCAGCAAAGATGACCTATGAGATCTAACCAGGAAACAACCAAAAATAAATTCAATGTCCAGGTCCTCCAAAAAAGAGAGTAAAGTGTTCAAGTGTTCCAGAAGAATATACAGAGTGAAACCAGTTAAGGAACTGATTAACCTAATCATAAACCGAGCATGTGGAAACTGCACTGATAATTGCACTCTAGTGACTCACTTATAATGCCATTACAGTGCACATTAGTCACCCTGCTGCCCTACTTGCCCAAAATATACTGCAGACTGCCAGGGTAACAGCTGTTTTCTGCTTTGTAGAGGTTATAAATGTTGTGGCAACAAAGGAGAACAAAGTACATACCTTCTTGCATTCTGCTGGCTTTACTGCTAAGTACAGCTCACTATTTTCTATCTAATAAATAAATATACATTCCATGGAAAGACCATTAATTTTTACAGATGTTCAGGATGTAAAAAAAAAAAAAATGTTTCCCAAGCACTAATTAGAATATTTAGTTTCAGTTTTCCAGGGTAACCTTTCAGTGACAGGAATTATAGTGAGACTAATGAAAAATCACTATGTAATGGGGGTGATGATGGGCATTTAAAACACCCTGTCTTGGGAGAGATTTCTTAATGAAACTGCTGATGTGAAAATAAGACAAGGATCTAGAATCCTCAGAAATATGATATAAGAGCCTAGATGATTCTGCAAGAGGTGTGAAATAACTGTAAGATGGAACCTCTATCTGAGAAACAACTGAGTTTTGCAAATAAAAGTCCTTTCATTCAATATTATTTCTTGTGGGATAAACTTTTATACACTATATTATACCTGGGAGTTTCAAAAGAATGAAACAGTATCTTTGCCCTCAGGGATTCATAATTTAGTGGCAAGGATAAACATAAATAAATAATGAAAATAAACTGTTTTTCATGAAGTATGTACCCTAATACACCAAAATAAAATGTTTCTGCTACAGATAGGAAGATTTCAGAAAAGAGGTGATATTGGACCTGGATTTGAAGGAGAAGATAGGTTTGATAGATACAAGAGGAAGGAGGAAGGAAGGTAAAAGTTTATCATGCACTCATTTAATGGGACTCCAACCAGGATACTTACTACATGTGCTGTGCTAAGTCACTCAGTTGTGTCCACTGCTTTGCTATCCTATAGGCTGTAACCTGCTTCTCTGTTTATGGGATTCTCCAGGCAAGAATACTGGAGTGGATGGCCATGCCCTCCCCCTGGGGATTTTCCCAACCCAGGGACCTAATCCACATTTCATATTTCTTGCACTGGCAGGCAAATTCTTTACCACCAGCCCCACCTGGCAAGTTCATATTTATATAATCTCACTTAATTCTTATATCAGACTGTCAGGATCTACTTTTAGTCCTTTCTTGGCTAAATTCCAACTGTCAATTTTTGCACTGCTATGTCTGAGACCTTTATGCCACAACTGGGAAGGAAAGTTCTTTCTCCTCATTGGAAGGAAATGAAAACTAAGAGGAGCAGACCTCAATTGAAAGGAGGTCTTTCAATTGAGGAAAACGTGGGAAAAAGCTCAGTTCACTGTACTTTTAGATGGTATAACCATGAGGTATATATATTTTTTAACAAAATGTGTACCAATTCCTCAACCTGCTGTAACAAATTGAATCAAAGGTATTGGAGCATCAAGAAACACAGGCTTATTATCTTAGACCTCTGGAGTTCAAAAATCCACAATTTAGTTCAGTTCAATTCAGTTGCTCAGTCATGTCCTTCTCTTTACGATCCCATGGACTGCAGCATGTCAGGCCTCCCTGTCCAACTCCTGGAGTTTATCCAAACTCATGTTCATTGATTCGGTTATGCCATCCAACCATCTCATCCTCTGTTGTCCCCTTCTCCTCCCACCTTCACTATTTCCCAGCATCAGGGTCTTTTCCAGTGAGTCAGTTCTTTGCATCAGGTGGCCAAACTATTGGAGTTTCAGCTTCAGCATCAGTCCTTCCAACGAATATTCAGGATTGATTCCCTTTATGATGGACTGGTTGGATCCCCTTGCTGTCTAAGGGGCTCTCAAGAGTCTTCTGCAACACCACAGTTCAAAAGCATCAGTTCTTTGGCACTCAGCTTTCTTGATAGTCCAACTCTCACATCCATACATGACTGGAAAAACCATCGCTTTGACTACACAGACCTTTGTTGGCAAAGTAATGTCTCTGCTTTCTAATATGCTGTCTAGATGGGTCATAGCTTTTCTTTTAAGGAGCAAGTGTCTTTTAATTTCATGGCTGCAGTCATCACCTGCAGTGATTTTGGAGCCCAGGAAAACAAAGTCAGCCACTGTTTCCATTGTTTCCCCAATTATTTGCCATGATGTGATGGGACCAGATGCCATTATCTTAGGTTTCTTAATGTTGAGTTTTAAGCCAACTTTTTCACTCTCGTCTTTCACTTTCATCAAGAGGCTCTTAAGTTCTTCTTAACTTTCTGAAATATGGGTGGTGGCATCTGTGTATCTGAGGTTATTGATATTTCTCCTGGCAATTTTGATTCCAGCTTGTGTTTCACCCAGGTGAAATATATACAGCTTATATATAAGGGTGACAATATACAGCTTAGATGTACTCTTTTCCCAATTTGGAATTAGTCCATTGTTCCATGTATAGTTCTAACTGTTGCTTCTTGACACTCATACAGATTTCTCAGGAGGCAGGTAAGGTGGTCTGGTATTCCCATATCTTGAAGAATTTTCCACAGTTTGTTGTGATCCACACAGTCAAAGGCTTTGGCATAGTCAACAAAGCAGAAGTAAATGTTTTTCTGGAACTCTCTTGCTTTTTTGATGATCCAGCGATGTTGGCAATTTGATCTCTGGTTCCTCTGCCTTTTCTAATTTCAGCTTGAACATCTGAAATTTCTCAGTTTACGTACTGTTGAAGCCTCACTTAGAGAGCTTTTTCATTACTTTGCTTGCTAGCGTGTGAGATGAGTGCAGTTGTGTGGTAGTTTGAGCATTCTTTGGCATTGCCTTTCTTTGGGATTGGAATGAAAACTGACCTTTTCCAGTCCTGTGGCCACTGCTGAGTTTTCCAAAGTTACTGGCATATTGAGTGCAGCACTTTCATGGCATCATCTTTTAGGATTTGAAATAGCTCAACTGGAATTCCATCACCTCCACTAGCTTTGTTCATAGTGATGCTTCTTAAGGCCCACTTGACTTCACACTCCAGGATATCTGTCTCTAGGTGAGTGATCACACCATCATGGTTATTTGGATCATGAAGATCTTCTTTGTATAGTTCTTCTATGTATTCTTGCCACCTCTTAATATCTTCTGCTTCTGTTAGGTCCATATTGTTTTTGTCCTTTATTGTACCCATCTTTACATGAAATGTTCCCCTGGTATCTGTAATTTTCTTGAAGAGATCTCTTGTCTTTCCCATTCTATTGCTTTCATCTATTACTTTGCATTGATCACTGAGGAAGGCTTTCTTATCTCTTCTTGCTCTTCTCTGGAACTTTGCATTCAAATGGGTATGTCTTTCCTTTTCTCCTTTGCCTTTAGCTTCTCTTCTTTTCTCAGTTACTTTTAAGGCCTCCTCATGCAACCATTTTGACTTTTTGCATTTCCTTTTCTTTTGGAAAATTCACAGTAGGTCTCGCTGAACTATACTTGAGGTGTCAAACTGGGACACACACCTCTGGAAGCTCCTGAGGAAAACTCCTGCCATGTCTTTTCCTTCTAGAGGCGGTCTGCTTTTTTTTTTTTTTTTTGGTTTGTGGTTACACCACTTCTGCTTCCATCACCACATTGACAAGCAATCCCCTGCAGGATTAAGTTCTGGTTGCCCACTGTGATAGCTGACTTAATACTGTAATCCTTATTCACAGCTTTCCATTCTAGTGTTCCTTACATTTTTCTCCCATTTTAACTCCTTGTACTGGTCAATTCTTACTTCTGGATAAACCCAAACAAAGACCAAAATCTATATTTGCAGAACATTACAAATGTCTTTATAGTGATCTAGGGGGAAAATGTAGAACGATTAAATAGTTTCTTTAATTCTTGATAGCTGGAAGCTGTGAAGCTTACTTCAAGCATTTACTCTATTATCATATCATTCTGGTTATTATTAATACAATTGTAATTACAGCAGTGACTTCAGTAGTAATAATAACAATGATATTATTTGTAATTACAACTGCTATTAATATAATATTAATTAATATAAAATAATAACAAACACAATAATTACAAAATTTTTTTTTTTAATCTAGCACCTTAAAATGAAATAGGTCTTCAGCATCTACAAGATCCTTTCATATATACCATCTTATTTGGGATTTTGCAAGAAGTGTAATGATACCACCAGATGCCTCTTTAAGGGAAGGAAATAGCACATATTCTGATGGTTTAAATTATATGGCTTCAAAGACACAGAGGCATGAAAGAGGACTTTGTCTTTTTCTGTTTTGTATTATCTTAAGAAACCTAGCCAAAATGCAGAATATGCAGTTGCTTGTGGCAAATAATTAGGCTGAAAACACACAAAACCAATAGAGCAGTGTAATGGAAGGCCCTGGGCATGCAATTAGTCCACACTGCAGAGTACTTGGGACACAGAAAACTTCCCCAAACCTCTTCCTCAGAACCTCTTGAATATTTGATATCTCTCCATGAGCCAACTAATTTTGGGGATTAAAATTAATAAGGAAAATCAAGTTCTACTCTAATCACATTGGTCTAGTTTATTCTAAATGTAAGAAATTTCATTTTTAAAAAAGTAGAATATGTGTCTTCCAGTTTGTTAGAACAGTTTGTCTTGGAGCTTCCATGGACCTCAGTTTAAATCTAGAATTAGAGCACATGATTCCTGAGATACTTCTCTTATTCTAACATTGTAGAGACATGTTTGGTATATTCGATTTGGCTCTTTATTTCTAGCCCCAGGGAATGACTAATGTGATCAGAAATCACATCTTCCAGGGGCCCTGAGATGCTATTTCTTAAACTTTATTGTATGTACACTGGGATCAGTTGGACATCTGTTAAGATGCAGATTCTTACCAGTAAGACTCTGACGGGCACTCAATTCTGCCCTGGTCATAATGATTGTTGCAGATCAAGGATGATGCTTTGCATAGCAAGATTCTGGAATGCTGGCAAACATATGTTCATCCAGAGCCCTCATGTGGCCTTCTTAATTTTGCTCCTAGTCTGTGTTCTAAATTCAGAAAAAGGCTTCAGCTTATCCTAAGCAGGGAACTAAGGGGTGGGGAGGGGAGGGGGCGGGGAATGTAGTAGTTGGAGGATAGAAAGAGTGGCTTCAGAGCAATGACCCTGGGCAGAATGGAACCTTTTTATATTTGCTTATAATGAGTCATGACCAAGACAGAAAACACCTGAGAGATGTCTGGAAACCCCTGGCATCAGAAACCACCAAACACAGCACAGGGTGACCCAGAGCAATCACAGAATCCCTCCAACAATGTGACTGTTGGACCTATGTCCTGCTCCTCCAGCACCTAGGCATGCTGTCAGCCTAAGAACTGCATCCACTGTGGTATACCTATTCACTGCTTGTTGACGTACATGTTTATCAAGCACACTTACTAGTAGCTGTGCCGTGTTTGCCTTGATGCAGTTCACAGTTCAATCCTCAATGTCTGAGGGGGTGTGTATGCAAATTCACTGTCCTCCTGTACAAAGGCTGACATGCCACTAAGTGTGAAACTAAAAGTTAATTCACTGTGTAAAAAACTAACTGCTTCTTCATAACCACCTTTCATGTATGCCCAAGTAGTGACATTTTAGCAATCAACAAGTAATAATATGCTATCACTGATATTATTCAGTAAATAAGAATATGTGAGTGACCTCTACAAAACTATTATCATTTCAAATGGGAAAAACTGTGCCCAGTGTATATCATTTTTCCCCAAAATTATCCTCTCTGTAAAAAAGATTCTTCACCACTGTACTATCAAATCTTGGTTTCCATGGTGCCATAAAGATACTTAGTAGGAAAGCTATATTTTTTATGACCATGCAGATGCTTTAATCATAGGCAATTTTTTTCTCAGGTGGCTATCAGTGGTATATACTCCAAAGCAGAAATAAATGAACATTTGATCCAGGAAAGTCTGGTTACAATATTAAATAAAAGAGCCTAAAAACAGCTCCATGTCTTCTTGTGTCTAATTAGAACTTGCTCTCTGGAATACAAAGATTGGCTCCTTTATGAATATTACTCTTGGTCTTCAGATCTCTGAGCTTCTCTGGATCCCAAAAACTTGATTCCCTTCAATTTCAAATATCTAAATATCTTCTCTCTCCTTTAGTTGTGCTCTCTCTACACTGATTCCTCACTTAGTCAACAAATAAGATTTACATTCAGTCAATGGTAAGAAAAACAATCGTTTTAAAACTGAACAATAAAGTTCTGGAGATGGTGTGGAGAAAAGGGAACCCTCTTGCACTGCTGGTGGGAATGTAAATTGATACAACCACTATGGAAGACAGTATGGAGATTCCTTAAAAAACTGGGAATAAAAACCACCATATGACCCAGCAATACCACTTCTAGACATATACCCTAAGGAAAACAAAACTGAAAAAGACACATGTACTTCAGTGTTCACTGCAGCACTATTTACAATAACTAGGACAAGGAAACAACCTAGATATTTACCGACAGATGAAGGGATAAATAATCTGTGGTACATATATACAATGGAATACCACTCAGCCCTAAAAAGGAACACATTTGAGTCAGTTCTAATGAGGTGGATGAACCTACAGCTGACTTACAGTGAAGTAAGTCAGAAAGTAAAAAAATATATATATCATACATTAATGCATATATATGGAACCTAGAAAGATGATACCAATGAACCTATCACAGGGCAGCAGTGGAGACATAGACATAGAGAACAGACTTATGGACAAGGGCTGGAGAGAGGAAGGAGACAGTGAGATGAGTGGATAGAGGAGCATGGAAGCATATACACTAATATATGTAAAATAGATATCAATGGAAATTTGCTGTATGACTCAGGGAACTCAAACTGGGGCTCTGTAAAAACCTAGAGGGGTAAGAAAGGGTGGCAGGTGGAAGGGAGGTTCAGGAGGAAGGGGACATGTATACACCTATGGCTAATTCATGTTGATGTATGGCAGAAATCAAACCAATACTGCAAAGCAATCATTAATTAAAAATAAATATAGTTATTAAAAAAGCAGAACAATAAGCATGGTAAGGATACATTTATTCATCCATTCATCCTAATGTTCATTCAAATTGTACTACATTTAAAACATTGATAAGTTCTGTGTGGAATAAAAATATGCAGAAGGGTTGTTCCATGTCATCTATGCATATTGCCTATCAGACAGTCAAAAGGAAATACTGTTGAAGTGCAGTGGTGCAATATTTGGGAGCTTCCTTGTTTTGAATATTTAATTTTACCTGTTGTGATGCAAAAAATAAATTATTAACATGAAAAGAAAATGATAAAGACTTAGCAATTGCAACTTTCCCAGATAATAGTAATAGCTATATCAATAACACTAGTCAAGTCTTATGGTAGTCATTTCTCATTGTAATGACTTTTCATACCTCAGTCTTTATTCATTATGTGTTTATTTTATAACATGACCTTTGGAGAACAAGTCTTTTTCTAAAGTCTATCTTTTACTTGACAAACTCTTCCTGAGACATTGTAAGAGTAGGTGATATTTATTGAGTTCTTTCAGGTGCCAGTTATTGTTCTATGAATTCATTCATTAATGTATTACAGGTATCATCTCAAATATCCCTTACATGTAAATGATGACCAACTCAGACCTCAGTTCTACAACCACACTTAACCTTTTCTATCCTTATTGGACGTCTCTACAAGATATTCCACAGGCCTTTCAATTATATGGCACTTAAAAGAGATTTATCATCTCTGAAAAATTTTCCCTCTTCCTTTAGTACTATCTTGGGGAAGGATTTTGTCATTATTTACCTGACCTATGACTCACTTAGGCTTCTTTCTCCCCTTATAAATTTGCATCCAATCATCAATCAGCAATTTTTATAGATTATAGTTATTAAAAGTCCCCTGAATTTGCCAACAAAGGTCTGTCTAGTCAAAGCTATGGTTTTTCCAGTAGTCATGTATGGATGTGAGAGTTGGACCATAAAGAAAGATGAGCACCAAAGAAT
>NW_011494670.1:6563408-6563573 GCF_000754665.1 Bison bison bison | reverse complement strand
AGCTGTCTATCTATGCATCTATCTAATCTTCCCTAGTAGCTCAGCTGGTAAGGAACCTGCCTGCAATGAAGGAGATCCCAGTTCAGTTCCTGGAATGGTAAGATCAACTGGAGAAGTGATAGGCTACCCACTCCAGTATTCTTGGGCTTCCCTGGTGGTTCTGAT
>NW_011494670.1:6562089-6563308 GCF_000754665.1 Bison bison bison | reverse complement strand
TTGAACTGTGGTGTTGGAGAAGACTCTTGGGAGTCCCTTGGACTGCAAGGAGATCCAATCAGTCCATCCCAAAGGAAATCAGTCCTGAATATTCATTGGAAGGAATGATGCTGAAGCTGAAGCTGAAGCTCCAACACTTTGGCCACCTGATACAAAGAACTGACTCACTGGAAAGGTTGAAGGAAGAAGGAGAAGGGGAAGACAGAGGATGAGATGGTTGGATGGCATTATTGACTTGATGGACATGAGTTTGAGAAAGCTCCAGGAGTTAGTGATGGACAAGGAGGCCTGGTGTGCTGCTGTCCATGGGGTCACAAAGAGTCGGACATGACTAAGTGACTGAACTGAACTGAAAGAAGCTAAGACAGTAAAAAGAGACATTATAAAATTTATTTCATATCTCTTTCTAAATTGAAAAGTACATTCATGAAGAAATATAAAAAGATAACTTTGAATTGAGATATTTTTAAAATGAGGAATTATTTTCTGAATAGTGAATGATAGTGACTTATTTAGGATAACCCATAGGGGTTTTTTTTTATGTTATTATAGTTTTATATAAGATCTTCCTATAATGCACAAGAAGAAATTGCATCCCCTTAAGATATAATGCAACCTGTGAATCTCTTGAATTTCTATCCCTTTTTCTTTAATAACATAGGCTGCTAAACTGTGTTGCATTCGGATGTGTGCCCCGTTCCTTAACTCACAATTCTTAATTCCAATCAAGTTCTCTCTATTTTATTTTAAAAGCATTTCAATGAAAGTTCCATTGGTAGAAGCTTGCTTCATAATTTCTCTAATGCTCATAAAAACTCATATCTTCCTCTGACTTTGAGAATAGATTGTTCATGTTCCCCTTACCCAAAGTTCTCCCACTGCCAATGTTTGACTGCCCAGCGCCAAACACAGCAAGTTGAACACAAAATTGTTGTCACTGTTGTCATTTAAATACTCAGTTGTGTCTGACTCTTTTGCGACCCCATGGACTGTATCCCACTAGGCTCCTCTGTCCATGGAATTTCCCAAATGAGAATATTGGGAGTGGATTGCCTTTTCCTTTCTCCAGGTGATCTTCCCGACTTAGGGATCAAACCCATATCTCCTGCATTGCAGATGGATTCTTTAATGCTGAGCCACCAGGGAAGCCCCCAAAATAACTTTAAGATTAGGCTCAAAGAACAGAAAAATTAGAACTGGAAGTCAAAGCAAATACTGT
>NW_011494670.1:6560255-6561989 GCF_000754665.1 Bison bison bison | reverse complement strand
TGGTGGGCTTCCCTGGTGGTTCTGACAGTAAAGAATCCACCCGCAATGTGAGAGACCTGGGTCTAATCCCAGGTCCAATCCCTGGTTGGAAAAATCCCCTGGAGGAGGGCACAGCAACCCACTACAGTATTCTTATCTGGAGAATCCCTGAAGACTGAGGAGACTGGTGGGCTACCATGGTGTCCATGGTGTCCCCAAGAGTCAAACATGACTGAGTGACTAAGTACACATACATTTATTGAGAGGGATAATGGAAGAGAAAGAAAGAGAAGACATACAGAGAGGAAGACAGACAGATTAAGATATTTAATATTAAGATGCACACACACACACATATATATCTACTATTAAGAAATTACAGGCAAAATAATCCCATATAATATTCAAAGATTCATCTATGATGTGTAGAGAGTGAATTATGGGGTGGAGGGAGGAAAAACAATAAAGCCCTTTTGGAACACGTCTATCTATGGAAAGGTATATCCTATTTGATAACTGAAGAATCTTCCCATGTTGAAATGAGGCCAAAGTACTCTTCTACATTGGTTTCTCTCTCTCTCTCTTTCTCTCTCTCTCCCTCTCTTTGTATTCAAATACTTAGTACTGTCTGATACTTTGCAACCCCATGGACTATAGCTGCCAGGCTACCCTGTATATGGGATTTCTCAGGAAAGAATACTGGAGTGGGTTGTCATTTCCTTCTCCAAGGGTTCTTCCCAACCCAGGGATCAAACCAAGATCTCTTTTGTCTCCTGAATTGCCAGGTGGATTCCTTACCACTAGTACCACCTGGGAAGCCTACAGTGGTTACTATATAGATTTGTTTGTTTCAGTTCAGTCGCTCAGTAGTGTCCAACACTTTGTGACCCCATGGACTGAAGCACGCCAGGCCTACTTGTTTCATATCAATGCCTGGAGTTTATTCAAACTCATATCCATCTCATCCTCCGTTATCCCCTTCTGCTCTAGCCTTCAATCTTTCCCAGCAACAGGGTCTTTTCCAATGAGTCAGTTCTTCGCATCAGGTGGCCAAAGTATTAGAACTTCAGCTTCAGCATCAGTCCTTCCGATGACTATTCAGGACTGATTTCCTTTAGGATGGGCTGGTTGGATCTCCTTGCTGGCCAAGAGACTCTCAAGAGTCTTCTCCAACACCACAATTCAAAAGCATCAGTTCTTTGGTGCTCAGCTTTCTTTATAGTCCAACTCTCACATCCATACATGACTACTGGAAAAACCATACCTTTGACTAGATGGACCTTGTTGGCAAAGTAATGTCTCTGCTTTTTAATATGCTATCTAGGTTGGTCATAGCTTTTCTTCCAAGGAGCAAGCATCTTTTGATTTCATGGCTGCAGTCACCATCTGCAATGATTTTGGAGCCCCCAGAATAAAATCAGTCACTGTTTCCATTGTTTCCCCAATTATTTGCCATAAAGTGATGGGACCAGATGCCATGATCTTAAGGTTTCTTAATGTTGAGTTTTTTTTGTTTTTTTTGTTTTTTTTTCATTTTTTTCTAGGGTTTTATTTGGGTCTTTTGTTTGGAACATACTCTTCTGTCTCCTATTTTGACTTTCAGTTTCTGTTTCTTTCTTTTTTTTTTTTAATTTTATTTTATTTTAAAACTTTACATAATTGTATTATTTTTGCCAAATATCAAAATGAATCCGCCACAGGTATACATGTGTTCCCCATCCTGAACCCTCCCTCCCTCCTCCCTCCCCATACCAT
>NW_011494670.1:6554082-6560155 GCF_000754665.1 Bison bison bison | reverse complement strand
CTCCTCTTTCACTTTCATCAAGAGGCTTTTTAGTTTTTCTTCACTTTCTGCCATAAAGGTGGTGTCATCTGCATATCTGAGGTTATTGATATTTCTCGTGGCAATCTTGATTCCAGCTTGTGCTTCTTCCAGCCCAGTGTTTCTCATGATGTACTCTGCATTATAAGTTAAATAATCAGGGTGACAATATGCAGCCTTGATATACTCTTTTCCCTATTTGGAACCAGTCTGTTGTCCCATGTCCAGTTTTAACTATTGCTTCCTGACTTGCATAGAGATTTCTCAAGAGGCAGGTCAGGTGGTCTGGTATTCCCATCTCTTGAAGAATTTAAATGGCAACCCACTCCAGTATTCCTGCCTGGAAAATCCCATGGACAGAGAAGCCTGATGGTCTATAGTCCATCATGATTAGTCAGACATGATTGAAGCAACTCAGCATACAGTCAAAGGCTTTGGCATAGTCAATAAAGCAGAAGTAGATATTTTTTCTGGAGCTTTCTTGCTTTTTCAAAGATCCAAGAGATGTTGGGAATTTGATCTCTGGTTCCTCTACCTTTTTCAAATTCAGCTTAAACATCTGAAAGTTCACAGTTCACATACTTTTGAAGCCTGGCTGGAGAATTTTGAACATTACTTTGCTAGCCTGTGAAATAAGTGCAATTTTGTGGTAGTTTGAGCATGCTTTGGCATTACCTTTATTAGGGACTGGAAGGAAAACTGAACTTTTCCAGTCCTGTGGCCACTGTTGAGTTTTCCAAAGTTGCTGACATATTGAGTGCAGCACTTTCATGGCATCATCTTTTAGGATTTGGAATAGCTCAACTGGAATTCCATCACCTCCACCAGCTTTGTTCATAGTGATGCTTCCTAAGGCCCACTTGACTTCACATTCCAGGATATCTGGCTCTAGGTGAGTGTTCATACCATCATAATTATCTGGGTCATGAAGGTATTTTTTTGTATAGTTCTTCTGTGTATTCTTGCCACAGCTTCTTAATATCTTCTGCTTCTGCTAGGTCCATATTATTTCTGTCCTTTACTGTGCCCATCCTTTCATGAAATGTTCCCTTGGTATCTCTAATTTTCTTAAAGAGATCTTTATTCTTTCCCATTCTATTGGCTTCCTGTGTAGATCTCTAGTCTTCCCCATTCCTTTGTTTCCTATGTAGATCTCCAGTCTTTACCATTCTATTGTTTTCCTATGTATGTATAAACTGTGTAGGTTTTTAAGGTTTGTATTCCCCAAGAATTATGGTCACTTTCTTCTCTAAAAGCCACTGGGATACTGGGTGTGGATGACCCAGGGGAGCAGCATGGAACTTATGGTTGTAATTCCATATGTTGGATGTTGGGTGAAGAAGGAACAAGAAAAAGAACTCGACTCAATCTGGTTTGCCCATTTAAAATTTAAAAACTTATAATTTCATTGTGAAAAAATTTCCTATGTGTGGGAAAATGGTTTAACAAAGTAAGCATAATTTTATTCATTGTTCCTAGGGGATTTTTATATTATCTTTAGTGTTCCTTAACTACTGTATGTCTTTTAATTTTTACCTTTCTTGGTTATGTCTGTAAAAATGATTTCTGTGTGTTTTTAAATGCAAGGTTTAATTTTAATGAAGTAAATCTACACTGAAAACCTTCGTGCCATGTTTTCACCTGATTTGAATTGAATGCGATTTCAGCTGATTTGTGACTTTCATTACTTCTGCTACCACAATCACTTGAGAAATAATGGTTTTAAATGTTGTGATTCTATTCAGATATGTATTAATAGTGTTTCATAGTGTACGTGGGCCTTCCAGATAGTGCAGTGATATCGAATCCACCTGCCAATGCAAAAGAGACAAAGGCATGAGTTCAACCCCTGGGTTGGGAAGATCCCCTGGAGGAGGGTATAGCAACTCACTCCAGTATTCTTGCCTGGAGAATCCCATGGACAGAGGAGCCTGGTGGACTACAGTTTGCATGGTGGCAGAGTGTCAGACTTGACTGAATGAGAACACACAGAACACATAATTTCAAAGCTGTTTTTATAAATTACTTCATCCTCACTTGAGTTCATTGAGGTGGATAAGATTTATTATTTCCCTTTTATAGAAAATATACCAAAGATATATAAAGATTAAGTAGCTTGGATAATGTAAAAGGCAATGGCACTTCACTCCAGTACTCTTGCCTGGAAAATCCCATGGACAAAGGAGCCTGGTGGGCTGCAGTCCATGGGGTCGCAAAGAGTCAGACACAACTAGGCGACTTCACTTTCACTTTCATGCACTGGAGAAGGAAATGGCAACCCACTCCAGTGTTCTTGCCTGGAGAATCCCAGGGACAGGGGAGCCTGGTGGGCTGCCATCTCTGGGGTCGCACAGAGTTGGACATGACTAAAGCGACTTAGCAGCAGCAGCAACTTGGATACATTTTTCAGGGTCAGAGTAAAGCTTTGATGTTGGGAAAGATTGAAGGCAGAAGGAGAAGGATATGACAGCGGACAAAATGGTTGGATGGCATCATCAACTCAATGCATTTGAATTCGAGCAAGTTCCAGGAGATGGTAATGGACAGGGAAGCCTGGCGTGCTACAGTCCATGGGGTAGCAAAGAGTCGGACATGACTGAGTGACTGAACAACAATAACAAAAGAGTGAAGCTTTAATAATAGGATTAGTGATGACTAGACAATGGCAATGCTATTTTTGTGGAAAGAGTCTGAGAAACTTAGATTCAGAGTCATATTTTGAAAGTTACTGTGTGATCTTGGTCAAGTAACTAAACCCAGTGAACCCAAGTTTTACTAACTATCAAATAGAGATAATAATAATTACCTCACTGAAATATCATGAAATACATGCTATATGTAGAAATAACATACTTAAAGCAAATACTAAGAAAATGGTGCTTATTATATGGTCAGTGAACTGCAGTTCATATTACTGTTACATCTCTTCCTATTGAACATATACTAATGTGTCTTTCTTCACATTCAAAAAGCATACATGTCAGGTTTCTCATTTGTGAATGTCTATCCCTCCCAGTGCATGCTCAGTCACTTCAGTCATGTCCACCTCTTTGGAACCCTATGGACTGTAGCCTGCCAGTCTCCTCTATCCACAGGATTTTCCAGGCAAAAATACTAGAGTGGGTTACCATGCTCTCCTACATGGGATCTTCCCGGCCCAGGGATCAAATCCATGTCTCCTGCATCTCCTTCATTGCAGACAGATTCCTTATTGCTGAGCCACTGGGGAAGCCCCTCTCAGTACTGGGGTTTAATCAAATAAACCTAGAGGAAAATCTTGGGTTTGACAATTTCATAGCAAAAGAACAACTTTTCTGAAAACCTTCAGCTGAAAAATCTATAACTAAATGGACAGGGGTAAATTCTCATTTTTTTTTTATACTAAAAAAGAGAAATAGGCCAATCTTACTCTTAGATGTGTTAAAAGCCTCAGACATCCTGAACTTGTTTGGTTCCAAAGCTGCTCATAGATGCATCTTGTGGAGGAACAGGGTTCCCAGACCCTGCTAGACAATGGCAAACCAGTGGTGAAGTCCCATAAACTTAATGGAGAGAGGATCACATGCCTGTGAGTTTCAGAGCAAAACCTCTGCCCAAAGCTGTAGTGTTGCTGGGGGAAAATGGAAGGTACTGTCTTTTCTTTTAATAAACAGTCCTTAGTAGGCATTGTACACAACATGTTTGAAAAGAGAACTGTTGTCTTCCTCCCTGGCTATGTAGAAGAAGGAATTCTGCATGCTTCTGAAACATAGAAAAGCTGATAAGAATACTTCATGACAAAACCATTTATTATTTTTAATTAATCAATTAATGTTGAAAAGCCAACCAGCAGGAGAGAGCTGAAATAAAGAAGTTGAATATCTAGTGAAAGAGAAATCCTCCTTTAGCTACAGTGAATCGCACCATATAAACACAGTAAAAAATTCAAACATTAACAGCCCCAGATACTCAACAAAAACAACAGAAGAAAAATCTAAAAATGCATTGTTTTGATATTCTGAAGAGTTTTCCCAGGTAGAGCTGGCAACTTTGGACTGAAAAGACCTTCATTTAACTGTCTCAGATCTTAGCTTATATTCATTAATCTTAGAAAAAGAATTGAAAAAAAGTAAACTTTTACTCTTCTGTAACATCTTATTTCTTTATGTACTCCCTGCTCTAGATTCTGCTTTAGATACTGTCATCCTACAAATCATTTGTACGCTGTCTCCTTAATATCTTCACTAGTATATTACATCATGCCATTATTTAATTAAAGAATAATAATAAGACACAGACATAATAAATCACTCAGAAGAATGAGCAATTCACTTTCAAGTGAAAAGCATTTGAACTCAGCTGTGCAATGGAAAGTAATCTCTTTCAATAACACCACAGACTTGGGAATGATAGTTATCTAAAGAAACATTATAAACACATTTGACTTTGAAAGGTTAGAAACACCCAGAATATCTTTCTCATTTGCAGGGTAAAAGAAATACCTAATTATAAACATAATTTATATGTGCCGTGTTGACTTAAATATGAATGTTCAAGATCTTTTATATGCTTTAAAATGACGAAGCAGGGAATATAGAAACAGAAAATAAAATTACAGAGCAAAAAGTGATCTGTTGCAAGAAGGTTAGCAGACACCACGTATACACTGGCAATTAGGGATTTAGAGTTTTATATACACACACACTAAACAAAGCCTTGCTGTATATGTGAGTTGAAAATTTTTGTGTCAGAAGCAGAGATTCCAACATAGTGGAGAGAATATTTGACAAAGTACTGGAGGAAATCATACATGTTCATCAGATTTTAAGCACTAGAGTGTTAAGAGATCTATATTGTGCCTTTGGAACTGAAGGCAGGATTAGAGTTTGAAGAATACAACTGGCAAGAATATTTCAGGATTCAAAAATTAACCACATTCTGGAAGAAATGGACAAATTCTTAGAAAAGTACAACTTTCCAAAACTCGACCAGGAAGAAATAGAAAATCTTAACAGACCCATCACAAGCACGGAAATTGAAACTGTAATCAGAAATCTTCCAACAAACAAAAGCCCAGGACCAGACGGCTTCACAGCTGAATTCTACCAAAAATTTAGAGAAGAGCTAACACCTATCCTGCTCAAACTCTTCCAAAAAATTGCAGAGGAAGGTAAACTTCCAAACTCATTCCAAGAGGCCACCATCACCCTAATACCAAAACCTGACAAAGATCCCACAAAAAAAGAAAACTACAGGCCAATATCACTGATGAACATAGATGCAAAAATCCTTAACAAAATTCTAGCAATCAGAATCCAACAACACATTAAAAAGATCATACACATCTTATCCCAGGGATGCAAGGATTCTTCAATATCCACAAATCAATCAATGTAATACACCACATTAAAAAATTGAAAAATAAAAACCATATGATTATCTCAATAGATGCAGAGAAAGCCTTTGACAAAATTCAACACCCATTTATGATAAAAACTCTCCAGAAAGCAGGAATAGAAGGAACATACCTCAACATAATAAAAGCTATATGTGGCAAACCCACAGCAAACATTATCCTCAATGGTGAAAAATTGAAAGCATTTCCTCTAAAGTCAGGAACAAGACAAGGGTGCCCACTTTCACCATTACTATTCAACATAGTTTTGGAAGTTTTGGCCACAGCAATCAGAGCAGAAAAAGAAATAAAAGGAATCCAAATTGGAAAAGAAGAATAAAACTCTCACTATTTGCAGATGACATGATCCTCTACATAGAAAACCCTAAAGATTCCACCAGAAAATTACAAGAACTAATCAATGACTATAGTAAAGTTGCAGGATATAAAATCAACACACAGAAATCCCTTGCATTCGTATACACTAATAATGAGAAAACAGAAAGAGAAATTAAGGAAACAATTCCATTCACCATTGCAACGGAAAGAATAAAATACTTAGGAATATATCTACCTAAAGAAACTAAAGACCTATATATAGAAAACTATAAAACACTGGTGAAAGAAATCAAAGAGGACACTAATAGATGGAGAAATATACCATGTTCATGGATTGGAAGA
>NW_011494670.1:6540939-6553982 GCF_000754665.1 Bison bison bison | reverse complement strand
CACAACTTTCCAAAACTGGACCAGGAACAAAATAGAAAGCTCAGAGATAAATCCACCCACATATGGACACCTTATCTTTGACAAAGGAGGCAAGAATATACAATGGATTAAAGACAATCTCTTTAACAAGTGGTGCTGGGAAAACTGGTCAACCACTTGTAAAAGAATGAAACTAGAACACTTTCTAACACCATACACAAAAATAAACTCAAAATGGATTAAAGATCTCAACGTAAGACCAGAAACTATAAAACTCCTAGAGGAGAACATAGGCAAAACACTCTCTGACATACATCACAGCAGGATCCTCTATGACCCACCTCCCAGAATATTGGAAATAAAATCAAAAATAAACAAATGGGACCTAATTTACCTTAAAAGCTTCTGCACATCAAAGGAAACTATTAGCAAGGTGAAAAGACAGCCTTCAGAATGGGAGAAAATAATAGCAAATGAAGCAACTGACAAACAACTAATCTCAAAAATATACAAGCAACTCCTACAGCTCAACTCCAGAAAAATAAATGACCCAATCAAAAAATGGGCCAAAGAATTAAATAGACATTTCTGCAAAGAAGACATACAGATGGCTAACAAACACATGAAAAGATGCTCAACATCACTCATTATCAGAGAAATGCAAATCAAAACCACTATGAGGTACCATTTCACACCAGTCAGAATGGCTGCGATCCAAAAGTCTACAAATAATAAATGCTGGAGAGGGTGTGGAGAAAAGGGAACCCTCTTACACTGTTGGTGGGAAGGCAAACTAGTACAGCCACTATGGAGAACAGTGTGGAGATTCCCTAAAAAACTGGAAATAGAACTGCCTTATGATCCAGCAATCCCACTGCTGGGCATACACACTGAGGAAACCAGAAGGAAAAGAGACACGTGTACCCCAATGTTCATCGCAGCACTGTTTATAATAGCCAGGACATGGAAGCAATCTAGATGTCCATCAGCAGATGAATGGATAAGAAAGCTGTGGTACATATACACAATGGAGTATTACTCAGCCATTAAAAAGAATACATGTGAATCAGTTCTAATGAGGTGGATGAAATTGGAGCCTATTATACAGAGTGAAGTAAACCAAAAGGAAAAACACTAATACAGTATACTTAACGCATATATATGGAATTTAGAAAGATGGTAACAATAACCCGGTGTACGAGACAGCAAAAGAGACACTGATGTATAGAACAGTCTTATGGACTCTTTGGGAGAGGGAGAGGGTGGGAAGATTTGGGAGAATGGCATTGAAACATGTAAAATATCATGTAAGAAACGAGTTGCCAGCCCAGTTTCGATGCACGATACTGGATGCTTGGGGCTAGTGCACTGGGACGACCCAGAGGGATGGTATGGGGAGGGAGGAGGGTTCAGGATGGGGAACACATGTATACCTGTGGTGGATTCATTTTGATATTTGGCAAAACTAATACAATTATGTACAGTTTAAAAATAAAATAAAATTTAAAAAAATTTAACCACATTCATTGATGTTAGTTCAGGGTTGGGTCCTAATTAATCAAATTGATATCAAAGATGGCTATTTAATAGTTTCTAAGTAGTTTCACTTTTAAAATAAAATGCATGTTCTACTTCAGTAAGCTCATGAATGTGGTCACAATTCCATTCCTTATGATGTAATAGTGAATTTCTGTTTTGAGATAAGAATAAAATAATCTCCATTTTCCTCACCATCAAAGAGTGAATGAACCCAGAGAATAACATCATAGTCTATAAACAAGATTCAACTAAAGTAATGATGCTATAGTTATCTAACTGTTAAAGTATAAGGTATAATACAAACTTTTGTCATTTCTAAACAGCCTTCTCTAATTTTTACTGTTTGTCATACTGCTTTGGAATCAACATTAAAAATCAAGTGTGCTGTGCTGCCAAGTCACCTCAGTCATGTCCGACTCTGTGACCCCATAGACTGCAGCCCATCAGCCTCCCCTGTCCCTGGGATTCTCCATGCAAGAACAATGGAGTGGGTTGCCATTTCCTTCTCCAATGCATGAAAGTGAAAAGTGAAAGTGAAGTCGCTCAGTCATGTCTGACAGTTCGTGACCCCATGGACTTCAGCTTACCAGGCTCCTCCATCCATGGGATTTTCCAGGCAAGAGTACTCGAGTGGGTTGCCAAAAATCAAGTGTAAATATCTTTAAAACCAATTCCAACTTGATGGAGGTCAGACAGGTCTTAAGTCATAAATCAAACAGCAGAAGAGTCACATAGAGAAATAACTACATAATCTTTGTCCACTTAGGAACAAATTCCTTCTGTGTCTAAATTTCAGCTTACTATTAGTGTACCTAATGTTACTGAATGACCGACAGTTTAGAATAGTGCGCTCTACGTTGTACTCTGACAGCCTAACATAAGTCCTGGACCCTTTTTCATGGCCAGTGTTCCTCCCACCTCCAGACTCCCTCTCTTCTATCTACCAAACAATTTTGGCAAGTAGGACTCAGGACAACAGTGAGCCAGGAGAAGGGCAAGAAATACATGGTGCAAAGACAAAGATAATAATATATAAATTTTATACCTTAATTAAGCTTATGTGCTATGATAAAGGCAAAAGAGAAAAGGAAAGATATAGCCATTTAAATGCAGAGTTCCAAAGAAAAGCAAAGAAAGATAAGAAAGCCTTCCTCAGTGATCAATGCAAAGAAATGGAGGAAAACAATAAGATGGAAAAGACTAGAGCTCTCTTCAAAAAAAGTAGAGATACCAAGAGAATATTTCATGAAAACATAGGTACAATAAAGGACAGAAACGGTATGGACCTAACAGAAGCAGAAGATATTAAGAAGTAGCAAGAATATGCAGAAGAACTATATAAAAAAGATCTTCATGACCCAATAAACACAATGGTGTGATTACTCACCTAGAGCCAGACATCCTGGAATGTGAAGTCAAGTATGCCTTAAGGAAGCATCACTATGAACAAAGCTAGTGGAGGTGATGGAATTCCAGTTGAGCTATTTCAAATCCTAAAAGATGATGCTACTGAAGTGCTGCACTCAATATGCCAGCAAATTTGGAAAACTCGGCAGTGGCCACAGGACTGGAAAAGGTCAGTTTTCATTCCAATCCCAAAGCAAGGTAATGCCAAAGAAGGTTCAGACTACCACACAACTGTAGTCATCTCATACACTAGCAGAGTAATGAACAAGACTCTCCAAGAGAGGCTTCAATAGTACATGAACTGAGAACTTCCAGATGTTCAAACTGGATTTAGAAAAGACAGAGGAATCAGAGATCAAATTGCCAGTATCTGTTGGATCATCAAAAAAGCAAGAGAGTTTCAGAGAAATATCTATTTCTGCTTTATTGAGTACACCAAAGCCTTGACTGTGGGGATCACAACAAACTGTGGAAAATTCTTCAAGAGATGGGAATACTAGACCACCTGATCTCCCTCTTGAGAAATCTGTATGCAGGTCAGGAAGCAACAGTTAGAACTGGACATGGAACAATGGACTGGTTCCATATAGGAAAAGGAGTACATCAAGGCTGTATATTGTCACCTTGCTTATTTAACTTATATGCAGAGTAAATCATGTGAAATGCTGGACTGGATGAAGCACAAGCTGGAATGAAGATTGCCAGGAGAAATATCAGTAACCTCAGATACACACAGATGGCACCACCCTTATGGCAGAAAGCAAAGAGGAACTAAATAACCTCTTAATGAAAGTGAATGAGGAGAGTGAAAAAGCTGACTTAAAACTCAACATTCAAAAAACAAAGATCATGGTATCTAGTCCCATCACTTCATGCCAACTAGATGGGGAAATAATGGAAACAATGACAGAGTTTTATTTACTTGGGCTCCCAAATCACTGCAGATGGTGACTGCAGCCATAAAATTAAAAGACACTTGCTCCTTGGAAGAAAAGCTATGACCAAACTAGACAGCATATTAAAAAGCAGAGACACTACTTTGCTGACAAAGGTCCATCTAGTCAAGGCTATGGTTTTTCCAGTAGTCATGTATGGATGTGCGAGTTGGACTATCACGAAAGCTGAGTGTCAAAGAATTGATGTTTTTGAACTGTGGTGTTGGAAAAAACTCTTGAGAGTCCCTTGGACTGCAAGGAGAGCCAACCAGTCTATCCTATAAGGAAATCATCCCTGAATATTCATTGGAAGGACTGATGTTGAAGCTGAAGCTCCAATACTTTGGCCACCTGATGCAAAGAGCTGATTCATTGGAAAAGACCCTGACGTTGGGAAAGAGTGAAGGCAGGAGGAGAAGGGGATGACAGAGGTTGAGATGGTTGGATGGCATCACTGACTCAATGTACGTGAATTTGAGCAAGATATGGGAGTTGGTGATGGACAGGGAAGCCTGGCGTGCTGCAGTCCATGGGGTTGCAGAGTCAGACCCAAGTGAGTGACTGAACTGAACTGAAGTACTGGATACAAACTTTTATCATATTATTATTTGGTAACTTAAATATTATAATGTAAATGGTTTATTATTTAATATCCTCATTTAACAGAAGAAAATATTGAACATAGACGCACTGAATGATCTAAGATCCCACATCTAGGAAGTTCATGAGCTCAGATCAAGCCCTGAAATATGACTCTAAAACTCCAACTCACCACTCTGCTAACTTGAAAATATCACAGTCAATTTTTAAAACAGCCTGAAAAAAGAGAGCATTTGGTTAATGAAGTGATTTACCAAAGCCGGCATGGCAATCCTCTCTGGCATTCTTGCCTGGAGAATCCCATGGACACAGGAGCCTGGTAGGGTACAGTCCCCATGAGATACATAGGTGTATCCCCAATGGGATACAAAGAGTTGGACATGACTGAAGTGACTTACACACACCCACACATACACAAAGGTTTTGATCCTTTCAGTTATATGGTATACTTAAGAAGAGATCTAAAGAAACCTAAAATGTTTCTTTCTTAAAATTGAAAAAAGAATAGTTGAGTAGCTTCCACTCAGTACAATAAAAATATATTTATTTATTCAACAAATATACTTTTTACGTCGATCCCATGCGAAACGCCATTCTAGGTACTTGAGATAGAGTAGTGGATAAACAGACAAAAGCGCCTGCCTTTGTACAGTGACATTATACTGGAGAAAGACAGATATTATGATATGTTAGAAAATATTAAATTTTATAGAGAAAAGAAAAATATCAGGAAAGAGTGATGAAGAATTGTATTCTAAGTAGTACAGTCTGTAATATCTTTACAAAATGTGGCATTTAAGCAAAAAGTTGGAAATGATAGAGTCAGCTTTAGAAGTACTGGGAGGAAGGGTATATAAAGCAGAGGAAGCATTAAAAAGCACTGATGGGGAAGGATGGCTGGCATGTACAAGGTGCTGGGAGACTAGCATGGTAGGAGCAGGAATGGCCAGGGGAATGACGGGAAAAATAGAGCCAGAAAGGTATGAGGAGACAGATATTACAAAGTGTATAGAGCATGAAAAATGCTTTAATTTTTATTGTAAATGAGATGGAGAGACATCAGAGGGTTTTGAACAAGAAAGATACATAATCACATTTACTTTTAACATTATCACTCTGGCTTCTCTGTTGAGCATAGG
Source organism: Bison bison bison (assembly GCF_000754665.1). Lineage (NCBI taxonomy): Eukaryota > Metazoa > Chordata > Mammalia > Artiodactyla > Bovidae > Bison > Bison bison. Next base: position 6,548,383 of record NW_011494670.1, on the reverse strand, counting down.
CTACAAGACAGAAATTGAGGAGAAAGTAGGAAATCAATGGCAATGATTTTGTTGAGAAATAAAGAAGGTAATCCATGAATATGGCAGTGAGGGTGGTTACAAGTGGTACAATTTAAGATATACTTTAGAAGTAGAGCTGAAAGAATTTTTCAGTGGGTTCAGTGTGAGCCATGAGAGCTTCTTTTTGGACAGGTTGAGTTAGAGATGCCTATTACATATCCAATAGAGATGAAAAGAAGGCTGAACACACAGATTTGGTGTTCAGGAGAAGGTGAAGCTGGAGGGGAAATTTTAGGGATCATCAGCACATGAACATTATTTAAAGTCATAGCACTGGATAAGTAAGTGTAGGCTGAGAAATGAAAAGGTCAAAGGACTGAATCTTGGGCTATTCTAAAGAAGTTTAGAGATCAGGAAAAAAGAAACACTAAAGAAAATGTAAAGGAGGGACTAGTTGGTCGTGGAAAGATTGGAATATGCACCATGAAAAAAAGGATCACTTACTAAAAGTGTAAGTATGATACTGAGCATGAACAACTGACTTCAGTAACATGGTCATCTTCAATTATGTACATTAGTTTCAGTGGAGTGATGGGAATGGAATGTTTATGGTAGTGAATTTAAGGGAGTTTGGAAATAAAAGAATTGCTGGTAGTGAGTAGTATTACTTTCTGGGCATTTTTCTATAAGAATAAATCATTAAATGGGATATTAAGTACAATGGGCTTGGGATCAAAACAAATTTTTTAAGATATAAATATTGATGGTCAATGGTTGATGGTCTCAATCCAGGAAGAGATAATTTTGCTAATAAAGGAAGGGTAAGTTTGCTCATGCAAGATCCTTGAGTAAGAGAGAGGAATGGGATCTCATAGTGGAGAATTTAGCCTTAAAGAGTAACAGAGAGAATTGATAATAACAAGATGGAAATGAGAGTATGTAGGCTTGGATGTTGGTAGGAGACTAGATGTGGTCATGGGCACTCAGTGCCTTGAGTTTTCCAGCAAGGTAGAAAGCAAGGACACCCTGAAAGGAAAATAATTATTTGACCTCAACACATAAGGCAACATTTTTTATTTTCTTTTTATCTATTTATTTTCTTTTTATAGAGTTTACTGACTGTATTGCTATATCTGTTGGTTTTTTTCCTCATCCACTTCAGTTTGAAATCCTGTTAACATCTTTCTAAAGGATTGGAATGCTTTAGGTCTTTTGGCAGTAATTCATCATTGAGAACTGGAGCAACAGAGAAATCTACAGTAATACTGGAATTCAGCCATAAGCACCTGGAAACCCTCTTAAATCTCTGACTCTACATTCTTTTCAACAGTAGCAACTTCCAACAGAGGATGAACACAGGGTGCCTGGCAATAGCTGCTTAACTGGATCATAACAAAGAAGTCAGGAAAGTAAAGTTAGGAGAGGAACTGCTGCTCAGCAGGAAGTGCCTCTCCAAAAATTTCCCTTTTTTGCATCTGTGTTGGTCAAGTTGGCAGAAATACCAAAATAGCATTATAACCTAAGATAGATGCTGTGCTATTTTATTTATTCACGTGATTAACAGTGTAGGGTTAACTCTTCTGACCTTAGAAGTAACTTCAACTGCCAATGGAAATTATCAAGTTTTCAATTCAGTTCAGTCGCTTAGTTGTGTCTGACTCTTTGAGACCCCATGAACTGCAGCACACCAGGCCTCCCTGTACATCACTAACTCCCGGAGTCCACACAAACCCATGTCCATTGAGTCGGTGATGCCATTAACCATCATATCCTCTGTCGTCCCCTTCTCCTCCTGCCCTCGATCTTTCCCAGCATCAGGGGCTTCTCAAATGAGTCAGCTCTTCGCATCATGTGGCCAAAGTACTGGAGTTTCAGCTTTAACATCAGTCCTTCCAGTGAACACCCAGGACTGATCTTTAGGATGGACTGGTTGGATAGCATTGCTCAAGAAGTGAAGATAAAGACAAAATTCATTATTTTATATATTTGAAATAAATTTCAGAGGTAAATATAGTGACTATTTCCTATGAAATAATCTACAGAAAATAAATCTTCCCCGTTTCTGTAAAGCTTCTAAGTGACAGGATAGTTTGAAATTATGGTGGACATTTTTGCTCTCAATTTAAGAAAAATAAATATCCTTTCTGTATGTACAAAATAGCCATTTTTCTAAGCATAAAGCTGAAATATGATCTTCTATACAATTTTTTTTTAAGTTTTCTTTAGGCTTTTTTTTGGGTATTATTATCTTTGGCCTGAGACAAGCCTTACTACAACCCACAATTATGCTCCATGTTAGAATAATTTGCTATAAGGAGAGAAATGATATGCATCCTTACCCTTGACAACTATAAAGAAATGAAATGTATCTGTTAAATTCCCTTCTATTACTCCCTTACATTTGCATATTCTTAAATAACTGGCCTAATAGCAAGAGCATGGAAAATACTCTAATTCCATCTTTATTCATTTTTGGCCAATTTTTTAGCTTAACCACTGCATAGATATGGATGACCTCATATGACATATAATTAAGTATTCAATCTATAGTTCTTAATGTCAGAAAAGGTACAACTTGACTTACACTGGCCCATTACTTACCTTTAGTTTTATATTACTGGTATTTTTTAAAAGTTCAAATAAGTAATATTAAAAAAAAAAACACTGAAGTTCAAAAAAAGATTTAAACAAATTTTACACCATAGTTGAGTTGAGTCAAAAGGAGAAAAAACAGTTTTACATTTACATAAAACACCTATGAATTATTAGTGACCTTTCAAAAATTGTGTTTCAAATATTTACTCTGAGACTCTTGGCTAAGCCATGATCAAAGAGCAGTAAACTATCTGAATGTACCAAACTATAAATTGAAGAATTTTAATAATACCATTTAGATGCTAATCTGTCATCTAGATAAATTCATCACTACTTTGATGTGCCACATCAATATATGACTCTGGGAAACATCAGGATTAATTTATTATGTATGGTGTGATATTTCTTTTATATCAGTGCTAAAATATACATTAGACTTCTTCTCTATAAATTATGTTTGTAACACATATCCTACAATTTTCAATATCTGTTTATATACCTGTTTTTAAAATACTGGAAGAACTGCAATCACCAGTTGGATATATGGTATTTCACAAGTGTCCATTTATTCTTTTATTTTTTCGCACAACCCTCTAGATTGCTTTTGTTTTGTTTATCACAGATGCTCTGATGCAGTCTCTTACTTTGGTAGATGTGTTATACTTGTTGGTCTCCAGGTTTCCGGGAGGACTTATTTGAAACAGAGAAGAAAAATGATATTTCCCAATGACTTTATACAACTTTTGACAGAATCCTATGCAGTGTTTCTAAATGTTCTTAGCAAACTAAGAGGCAAATGTTTTTCAATATACTCTAACTTCTCGTAACAGTTCCTTTATTTTTTTTCCACATTTAGCCTTTTTCCTGTCTCAATTATTTTTCTTTACCATTTATCAATTATTTCCTTTGCTAATTCTTATGTCTTTAACATAATTTATATAAGGCATAATATGTTTTCAATAAACTCATTCTTAACTTCAGATCATCTATCTCTTCCCATTTTTTACACAGAGCTAATGTTCTCTTATTCCTTTTTTCTTTTAAACTCTATAACTATCATTTGCCATATGTTTCTTCTCTTTGCATCTCATTTGATAAAGAGAAAAAAGGGAGAAGAGAAAGAAAACCAACAGTCTGAACTCATTCAACCAGTAGAGCACGATGTTAGGTTCTTTATATCTATTGAGCAATTTAGTTTTCATAGCAAACAGATGTAGTATACATATATAATATGTAAACAAAGAATAAAAACTCATTTTCTGACCAACAAACACATGAGATGCTCAATACCACTACTTATTAGAGAAATACAAATCAAAGCTACAATGAGGTATCACCTCATATCATTAGAATGGCCATCATCAAAAAGTCTATGAACAATAAATGCTGGAAATTATGTGGAGAAAAGGGAACCCTTCTACACTATTAGTGGAAATGTAATTTGGTACAGCTACTATGGAGAACAATATGGAGGTTTGCCAAAAAAACTAAAAATAGAACTACCAAATGAACCAGCAATTCCACTCCTGAGCATATTCATGGAGAAAACCATAACTGAGAAAGATATAGTAATCCCTATGTTCACTGCAGCCAGAACATGAAAGGAACCTAAATGTTCATCAACAGAGGAATGGATAAGAAGATGTGGTACCTATATACAATGGAATATTACTCAGACATAAAAGTAACGCAATTGTGCCATTTGCACAGATGTGGATAGACATAGAGATTTTCATACAATGAAGTAAGTCAGAAAGAGAAAAACAAATAGCAATAATATCACTTATATGTAGAATCTAGAAAAATGGTATAGATGAACTAATCTGTAAAACAGAAATAGACTCAAATGTAGAGAACAAAGTTAGAACAAGCAGGGGATGAACTGGGAGGTTGGGACTGACATATATATGCTACTCTATATAAAACAGATAACTAATGAGAACATACTGTATAGCACAGGGAACTCTACTCGATGTTCTATAGTGACCTAAATGAGGAGGAACTAAAAAAGAGAGGGTATATGTATACATATAATGGATACACTTTGCTGTACAGCAGACACTAACACAACACTGTAAAACAACTATAATAAAAACTTAAAAAAAAAAGTCTCAAAAATATAACTTAGCCAAGCTATATATTTATTAAGTGGATAAAAGAGAATTCAAACTCAGGTCATGTACTGTCAGTTTGTTCATCTCACTTTGCCATTCCCTACCACTATTACTGGGAAGGATTTAATCATAAACCACTTGTCATGAGTATTTCTGTTCCCAACAGTGTCTGCCTGCCTGTTGAGTACCACAAGCATCTCTTTTTCCAGACATTGCTCCTGCTGGGCAGGACATCCAAAGGGTATTGCTATGCCCTAATATTGTTAGTATAATATTATACTTTTCTTTTAGTATATAAGACTAAAACAAAAGCCCATATAGATTTGGGCCTGGCAACAAATCTGAATTACCATGCTTCCATGTTGGAAGCTAAGATTTTGCTGGAGTCATATTTGTTCACTTCTCTCTTGTGGTGTATTTTCTTCTAAAAGACACATAAAAATTATTTATACTAAAAACTATTAATAACACATATAAAATTAAGTGACAGCTACAGTTATAAATCATAAAGTAGGGAGATATAGTTCCTAGATATGAAAAATCTCTTGTATATCCAAAAAAGACTACAGAACTTAAATATATCTAAGATCCACAGATCAAAACCAATCTAGGCCCATTCTGTGTGAGAAATATATGAATAATCTCTCTTCTCTCAGAGCTGGAAATCAGTAAGCACCTTATTATTCTGTTATTTTCAAGGTGAATAAAACCCACTTTATGAAATCAGAAGGATAAAACAATCAACCAAATTTTAAAAGAAACTGAGTAATGCCACATGTATAACACATAAGTATTTGGTAGCATTTTTTTTTTAAATTAAGTCATTGATTTCAAGCCCTGACAACTCCACAGCTGATTTTCCTGTGTAACAATCAAAGAACAATTAAGCCATCCTTGTAAGAAATGATATATCATATGGTTGTCCACATGGCTCAAGAATTATCAGCATAATTGACAAAAAAAATTCTAAATATCAGATACACAAAATTGATGGAACAGTGACTAGGGCTAAGAAATCACAGGGGTCAAAGACAGTCAAATACAACTGTACTTGGAGAAAGGCACCATGATCAAAGAATTACATTGGTGTCTTCTAAAGCCACAACTCACATACCTTCATATGACTTTTTCACACTTTTCCTACAACTTTCTGCAAGAAAGCACTATGCCTTTGCATTGTATGTGCAAACTATTGGATATGAGCACAAAGATTCTTCTTTCATCTGAAGCTAATGTATGTCAGTGCATATGGAACACACACATAAGTGATGGTGGAGATGCAAACCCTGCAGCTCCATATGTGCTAAAGGAATCAAAATGTGTTGCCACATTATTAAATTTGTGAGACATTTTCACACATTTTAAAACCACTTTTCAGGTATTATCTTGTGAGATAAGTATCTTAAAGGATGTTTCATCAAACTTATGGTTGGAACTGTCAGAAATAGCTGTACCTACTGGAATGAGTGCAAGGTTATGGGAAATAATAAATGAAGACAGAAGATGAGATCTTTGCAACCTCTCAGAGAATGCCCCAGATTACAAGGGATGAGGAAGGAGAGGCTGTAGATATCGATGGAGGAAAGAGTCAAGGTGTGTTAGCTCCATCCTTGCAGAATTCATGAAGAATAATATTAAATGGGACATGGTGATGATACCAGGCTATCACTTAAATAGCTTCATATCCAAATACAAGGAAACCTTCATAAGTTCATTAGTTCAGTTCAGTTCAGTCACACATTTGTGTCTGACTTTTTGAGACCCCATAAAATGCAAGACGCCAGGCCTCCTTGTCCACTACCAACTTCCAGAGTCCACCCAAACCCATGTTCACTGAATCAGTGATAACATCAAACCATCTCATCCTCTGTCATCCCTAACTCCTCCTGCCCTCAAGCTTTCCCAGCATCAGGGTCATTTCAAATGAGTCAGTGCTTCGCATCAGGTGGCCAAGGTACTGGAGCTTCAGCTTCAACATCAGTCTTACCAATGAACACCCAGGACTGATTGCCTTTAGAATGGACTGGTTGGATCTCCTTACAGTCCAAGGGACTCTCAAGAGTCTTCTCCAACACCACAGTCCAGAAGCATCAATTCTTTGGCGCTCAGCTTTCTTCAGAGTCCAACTCTCACATCCATACATGACCACTGGGAAAACCATGGCCTTGACTAGATGGACCTTTGTTGACAAAGTAATGTCTCAGCTTTTTCATATGCTGTCTAGATTGGTCATAACTTTCCTTTCAAGGAGTAAGCGTCTTTTAATTTCATGGCTGCAATCACCATCTGCAGTGATTTTGGAACTCAGAAAAATAAAGTCAGCAACTGATTCCACTGTTTTCCCATTTATTTGCCATGAAGTGATGGACCGGATGCCATGATCTTAGTTTTCTGAATGTTGAGCTTTAAGCCAACTTCTTCACTCTCTTCTTTCATTTTCATCAAGAGGCTCTTTAGTTCCTCTTCACTTTCTGGCATAAGGGTGATGTCATCTGCATACCTGAGATTATTGATATTTCTCCTGGCAATCTTGATTCCAGCTTGTGCTTCCTCCAGCCCAGCATTGCTCATGATGTACTCTGCATAGAAGTTAAATAAACAGGGTTACAATATACAGCCTTGACATACTCCTTTTCCTATTTGGAACCAGTCTGTTGTTCCATGTCCAGTTCTAACCATTGCTTCCTGACCTGCATACAGGTTTCTCAAGAGGCAGGTCAGGTGGTCTGGTATTC
>NW_011494670.1:6532002-6540839 GCF_000754665.1 Bison bison bison | reverse complement strand
GACAATATACAGCCTTGACATACTCCTTTTCCTATTTGGAACCAGTCTGTTGTTCCATGTCCAGTTCTAACCATTGCTTCCTGACCTGCATACAGGTTTCTCAAGAGGCAGGTCAGGTGGTCTGGTATTCCCACCTCTTTCAGAATTTTCCACAGTTTATTGTGATCCACACAGTCAAAGGCCTTGGCATAGTCAATAAAGCAGAAATAGATGCTTTCTGGACTCTCTTGCTCTTTTGATGATCTAGTGAATGTGGGCAATTTAATCTCTGGTTCCTCTGCCTTTTCTAAAACCAGCTTGAGTATCTGAAAGTTTACAGTTCACCTATTGCTGAAGCTTGGCTTGGAGAATTCTGGGCATCATTACTAGCATGTGACATGACTGCAATTGTGCAGTAGTTTGAGCATTCTTTGTCATTGCCTTTCTTTGGGATTGGAATGAAAACTGACTTTTTCCAGTCCCATGGCCACTGCTGAGTTTTCCAAATTTGCTAGCATATTGAGTGCAGTGCTTTCACAGCATCATCTTTTAGGATTTGAAATAGCTCAACTGAAATTCCAACACCATCACAAGCTTTGTTCATAGTGATGCTTCCTAAGGCCCACTTGACTTCACATTCCAGGATGTCTGGCTCTAGGTGAGTGATCACACCATTGTGATTATCTGGGTCATGAAGATCTTTTTTTGTACAGTTCTTCTGTGTATTCTTGCCACCTCTTCTTCATATCTTCTGTTTCTGTTAAATCCCTCCCATTTCCATCCTTTATTGAGCCCATCTTTGCATAAAATGTTCCCTTGGTATCTCCAATTTTCTTGAAGAGATCTCTAGTCTTTCCCATTCTATTGTTTTCTTCTGTTTCTTTGAATTGATCACTGAGGAAGGCTTTCTTATCTCTCCTTGCTATTCTTTGGAACTCTGCATTCAAATGGATATATCTTTCCTTTTTTCCTTTGCTTTTCACTTCCCTTCTTTTCACAGCTATTTGTAAGGCCTCCTCAGACAGCCATTTTGCCTTTTTGCATTTCTTTTTCTTGGGGATGGTCTTGATTCCTGTCTCCTGTACAGTGTCACAAACCTCCATCCATAGTTCATCAGGCACTCTGTCTGTCAGATCTAGTCCCTTAAATCTATTTCTCACTTCCACTGTATAGTCATAAGGGATTTGATTTAGGCCATACATGAATGGTCTAGTGGTTTTCCCTACTTTCTTCAATTTCAGTCTGAATTTGGCAATAAGGAGGTCATGGTCTGAACCACAGTCAGCTCCTGGTCTTGCTTTTGCTGACTGTTTAGAGCTTCTCCATCTTTGACTGCAAAAAATATAATCAATCTGATTTCGGTGTTGACCATCTGGTGATGTCCTTGTGAAGAGTCTTCTCTTGTGTTGTTGGAAGAGGGTGTTTACCATGACCAGTGCATTCTCTTGGCAGAACTCTATTAGCCTTTTCCCTGCTTCATTCTGTACTCCAAGGCTAAATTTTCCTGTTACCCCAGGTGTTTCTTGACTTCCTACTTTTTCATTCCAGTCCCGTATAATGAAAAGGACATCTTTTTTGGGTGTTAGTTCTAAAAGGTTTTGTAGGTCTTCATAGAACTGTTCAGATTCAGCATCTTCAGTGTTACTGGTCAGGACATAGACTTGGATCACCATGATATTGAATGGTTTGCCTTGGAAACGAACAGAGATCGTTCTGTCGTTTTTGAGATTGCATCCAACTACTGTATTTCAGACTCTTTTGTTGACTATGATGGCTCCTCCATTTCTTCTAAAGGATTCTTGCCCACAGTAGTAGATATAATGGTCATCTGAGTTAAATTCACCCATTCCAGCTCATCTTAGTTCAATGATTCATAGACTGTCGATGTTCACTGTTGCCATCTCCTGTTTGACCACTTCCAATTTGCCTTGATTCATGGGCCTAACATTCCAGGTTCCTTCATTAATAATACCATTCATTTATATATTCACTCACTCACTTTTCTCATGAACTCACTGTCTCAGTAGATCACAAAGCAAACGACATCTTTTCCCAATCTAAAAACTAGGTGCCATTCTAGATTCTTTTCTCTCCCTTACTTTCCCCTGCATTCAATTTTCTAGTTTCTACCTCTACTCACCTAAAATATTCCACCTCCTCAAGGGAATGTCAGTCATTACCCTGACCTAGAATAGCCTCCCACTATTTTTATTTCTATAACATATATTTATGTATTTCCTTCTAATTTTTATCACCATCTGTCATATCATATTTATTCCTATTCACATCCTTATTCCCCAAAGTGACCTAACTACAAACTTACATATTATGGCTAATGTATACATATTTATTGATTAAATATTTTTTTTTCTAAATGTTTTAAATTCTCAAGTTCTTTAAGAAAGGGCTGAAATGTTCTTTTGGGAGACTAGAAAACATGAGTAAATCTCTTGAGGGAAAAGCCCTCTACCTCCTCAGTGACACAATACTTGGAACAACATACGGAGAGATGATACCACATTAGATCCCAGTAGCTATGTTGTGTTTATTTTTGAATGATAGTAGCAAAGTCAGTGGCAACTGCATATTGAAATGCAGCCTTATGAATTTAATGTGTTATATATGACAGAAGAAGTGAAAGATGATGGCAATCATGGGACAATTATGAAAATCATGGACAGTCAAGACCCTCCTGGGGAAGAAAAGTCCACAAATTCATAAAAATTTAACTAGAGGGGGACTTAGAGGAAAAGACATTTCATCACTTTGTGATCTACACAAGAGTTACACTTGAGAATATTTACTCAACAAATTTTTAAATAATTTGTATACTATTTATTTTATGTCTAGTATTTAGGTGATATCATGAGGCATAGTTCCTGTCTGGAAGGAATGTATAACTTTGTTTACCATCTGCATTTTTTGCTCAGTTTTCAACTAAATATCAGTTCAATTCAGTTCAGTTGCTCAGTCGTGTCTGACTCTTTGCAACCCCATGAATCACAGCACGCCAGGCCTCCCTGTCCATCACCAACTCCCGGAGTTCACTCAGACTCACGTCCATCGAGTCAGTGATGCTATCCAGCCATCTCATCCTCTGTCGTCCCCTTTTCCTCCTGCCCCCAATCCCTCCCAGCATCAGAGTCTTTTCCAATGAGTCAGCTCTTCACATGAGGTGGCCAAAGTACTGGAGTTTCAGCTTTAGCATCATTCCTTCCAAAGAAATCCCAGGGCTGATCTCCTTCAGAATGGACTGGTTGGATCTCCTTGCAGTCCAAGGGACTCTCAAGAGTCTTCTCCAACACCACAGTTCAAAAGCATAAATTCTTTGGTGCTCAGCCTTCTTCACAGTCCAACTCTCACATCCATACATGACCACAGGAAAAACCATAGCCTTGACTAGATGGACCTTTGTTGGCAAAGTAATGTCTCTGCTTTTGAATATGCTATCTAAGTTGGACATAACTTTCCTTCTAAGGAGTAAGCGTCTTTTAATTTCATGGCTGCAGTCATCATCCTCAGTGATTTTGGAGCCCCCAAAAAATAAAGCCTGTCACTGTTTCCCCATCTATTTCCCATGAAGTGATGGGACCAGATGCCATGATCTTCGTTTTCTGAATGTTGAGCTTTAAGCCAACTTTTTCACTCTCCACTTTCACTTTCATCAAGAGGCTTTTGAGTTCCTCTTCACTTTCTGCCATAAGGGTGGTGTCATCTGCATATCTGAGGTTATTGATATTTCTCCCGGCAATCTTGATTCCAGCTTGAGCTTCTTCCAGTCCAGCGTTTCTCATGATGTACTCTGCATATAAGTTAAATAAGCAGGGTGACAATATACAGCCTTGACGTACTCCTTTTCCTTGGCTGGCAAAAGGAAACAATGTTGCAAAAAGGAAAGGAAAGGCAAAAGGAAACAGACTATATAATCCATGAATAGCAAAGCTTGTTCCTGACAAAAGTAAACCCCTGATAAATTTTTACATAATTTTATAGTACAGATGATTTATAGTAAAATTTGTATACATCTAATTGGACCCTTAATTTTTACATAGGTCTCTTTGGTAGATTCCAAATTTATAAAATCTTAGGAATACATATATGCAATAACTCAGCTTCTGATTTGTCAGACTCAAAGGACAATTATAATTATCAATTCAGAAGTGAAAAGCAGACAGTTTCTAGTCTAATGGAATGAGCTAGTGCTTCTCAATGTTTAATATACAATATATCACCTCAGCATCTTATTAAAATGCATATTCAGTGGGGCCAGAGACTCTAAATTTCTTACAGCCTCAAAGGTTATGTCCATGCTGCTGTGACAGGACCACAAAGTGGCTTGGAATTCAGGTACTGACTATTGATTTAGAAACTAAGAAGTTCAGAGGTGGAAACTTTTTTGCTCATCTGGATAAAGAAATTGCTAAAAACTGTTGAAAATATGTTAATAAAGAACATAATACAAGCAAACAACAATAAAAAAGTACCTGGATCCACTCTTACAGGACAGGCCTCCTTTTCATCACAAGAAAAGTGGTCATAGATTAGTTTATATCCAGAAACTAAATGTTTTAGACAATTCACTAGTGCCTTATCTGAGTAATTTTCCTATGGATCTACTTGGATTTCATCTCCGATGAAATTTAGGCTAGCATGAGTGATGCAGAAAGCCCACAAATGTATAAAGCAACCTAAACTGATCATAGTTCTCACTGAATACCTGCTTCTCCTGAAGAACAGTGACCTGCCTGCAGTCACTTCTCTTCCCAAGTTTGTGTATGCTGTCACTCAGCTTTCCCACCAGAGGGGTTCTGTTAAAAGATCCCTGTTTAATGACAAATCTCTGTGACAATATAGGGAGGGATGCATTACTAAAATAGAAAAAAAAAATTATAATAATATACTGCCAGAACACTGGGCTAGCATTTTAACATAAAAGAATTAGGGTGTTCTGTTTTCATAATGTGGTATGGGGTTAAATTCTCTGTCCAAAACTAATATATAAACATGTATATTGCTTGGATTAGGGAATCCCTTCATTCTTCTTCAGAAGCCATAGGTATACTTATGCTGTAACTTGAGCACTGGCCTCACAGTGGAAAGTTAATGGGGTTTAAAATATGATTTGACAAGAGATTTCTGTTCTGTTTTTGCCTCACTCTGAGATGATTCAGATTCCTCCTTAGAGAGAAAAACATGGCATCCCAAGAGATCCTGAGTGAAACAACTTCTTTGTAAAAAATCCTCTTGCATTAAGGGCCATGCTTTCTATGTCCTTGGGGGCCATTCCTGAGCCATTACAATTTTTTGCTCACTGTTTTAATAACATTACTGTGGTACAAAAGCACACAGAGGTATTGCCTATGGACTCACAAGGACTATTGTGGTTTACAAGTATTCAGAGTACTTACCAAAATATTCAACTACCCATTTTACTTTAAAAGGATTTCAGACTAAAGGCAAGAATTCTGAGTAGAGAACAAATACACTAGCTTCTCATTTATTATATCATTTTATTATTTGATAAGAGGGAAAAACCCTTCCAATTTGCTCTTCTGAAGAGTATTTTTAGATTTTTCTCTTAACTGATAAAGACTTTATTTATCAAAGCTCAATGATAATCCTTATATCATAGTTCTTCACTTTTTCCAGCAAACCAAATGGTATCTTCATATTTAAAACAGTAAGCAAATATCTGTTCCTTTGTACCAAGACAGTAAAATGTTTCCACATATTAATATTATCAAAAACTCCTATAATGAAAACATAATAATAATAAAAAATAAATTTTAAAAGAGATTATCCCACTTCCCTTGTGGCTCAGATGGTAAAGCGTCTGCCTACAATGTGGGAGACCCCGGTTTGATCCCTGGGTCAGGAAGATCCTCTGGAGAAGGAAATAGCAACCCACTCCAGTACTCTTGCCTGGAAAATCCCATGGATGGAGGAGAGTGGTAGGCTACAGTCCATGGGGTTGCAAAGAGTCGGACATGACTGAGCAACTTCACTCACTCACTATCCCACTTTTAGGCATTAGAAAAGTGAAAGTGAAATTCACTCTGTTGTGTCAGACTCTTTGTGACCCCCATGGACTGTATAGTCCATGGAATTCTCCAGGCCAGAATGGAGTGGGTGGCTGTTCCCTTCACCAGAGGATCTTCCCAGTCCAGGGATATAACCCAGGTCTCCCACATTGCAGGCAGATTCTTTACCAGCTGAGCCACCAGGGAAGACTAAGTGTGCAGAAGTAGGTAGTCTATCCCTTCTCCAGCAGATCTTCCTGACCCAAGAATCAAACTGGGATCTCTTGCATTGCAGGCTGACTTTACCAGCTGAACCACCAGAGAAGACTAAGGTAATTAACTGGCCAAAGTTGTAGAGGTGAATCAGTATCAACTTGAAGCAAAACACAATGCTTGACTCATAATCAGTTTCAAAAATATTTATTTTCTAGATTTTGGGGAACTGACTGGAGCCCAAATTCATGCCTTGATAGTCTTTTGATTGTTGTTGTTAATTCATATCACCCTTACTTAGGAAAGATTTTATTTCCTGGGTGCCATTAGATTCTAATGAGGCTTAGTTTTCTAAGCTTCAGGCTATGTCTCATTTAGACTTTTCTTTCAGAAAGGCTCTCTTTCCATGGGTACTTTCATCGTAACCCATGAATTTATATACAGCTTTAATGGAATTTCGCATTTTCCCACAACTTCTCTCTTCTGGTTGTTGCAAGTTATGGTTGCCAAATCATAATAGAATAACTGTTACATTTTTATGTTATTTAAATATCAAAACACTGTCTTGTCTTGATAGAGTACTGTCAAAAGTCCATGCTTATTAGAAATATCTAATGCAAATTTGTATGAGCTCTGTTGCTGATGTGAACTTTCTAAAGAACAGTTCAAGTGATTGACAATTTAATTCACTGCCATTTTGGGGGATCTTTTCTGCTTAAGGCCCATTAATATTACTAAATATTAAGATTAGAATATTTACTTCGATTCAGTTCAGTTCAGTCACTCAGTCGTGTCCGACTCTTTGCGATCCCATGAATCGCAGCAGGCCAGGCTTCCCTGTCCATCACCAACTCCCAGAGTTCATTCAAACTTATATCCATCGAGTCGGTGATGCCATCCAGCCATCTCATCCTCTGTCGTCCCCTTTTCCTCCTGCCCTCAATCCCTCTCAGCATCAGTCTTTTCCAATGAGTCAGCTCTTCACATGAGGTGGCCAAAGTACTGGAGTTTCAGCTTTAGCATCATTCCTTCCAAAGAACTCCCAGGAGTGATCTCCTTTAGAATGGACTGGTTGGATCTACTTGCAGTCCAAGGGACTCTCAAGAGTCTTTACTTAGACAAGTGTAAATCTTTAGCAATAATATAAAATAAAAATACTGGAACCTAACTTGTTTTGTTAACTAGACAACATCTACTTTGATAGGAATATACTGTGCTTTGGAAAGAAAAAAGAAGGGACCTTAGTTCCAATAAAAATTTTTCTATTAATCAACTTATGGAACTAGGAAGTTAACAAGCCTTTTTTTCTCATGTTAAATTTAGAGAGAAAACTTGCAAAAACAATACAGAAACTTAAAAAAATAGTGCTGCATAACTCTCATTCTGCTTTGTCTAACATTTTGTGTGTGTGTGCTCAGTCATGTCCAACTCTTTAGCACCACATAAAACCATAACACAATTTTAAAAACCAGAAAACATTGATATGATATTATAACCCCACACAGATCATAATTTTTAGAGGTGCAAAAACACCATAGAAATGATATTGTCTCATTTATTCCATTGTGCAAATAAGATGAATTTTTTAAAATTTTTTATTAATCTTCTACTAATTTATTCTGCTTTGCTATTATTTGCTTATACTGTTAAATAATTCTCCATTGGAAGAGAAAATGACACAAGGAAAACATATTTTATGTCATTATTTCCTTCTGTTGAAGACACACTACTTAATTATTTAACTCCACCTGTGCTTAACACACTACAGGAGATTTTTTTAAACAAAAATGACGTTTTTCAAGAAACTCAACTTTAATGAACTCAAAATTTTTATGGGGTATTATTGATTTACAATGTTGTGTTAGTTTCAAGTGTACAGGAAAGTGATTGAATCAGTTACACACAAGCACATATCCACTCTGTTTTTAGATTCTTCACCCATATAGGCCATTATAGTGTATTAAGTAGAGTTCTAAGTTCTATACAATAGATCTTCATTAGTTGTCTATATTATATATAGTAATGTACATGTCAATCCCAATCTTCAAATTTATTCTACCCCTTCCTTATCCTTGCTAATCATAAATTTGTTTTCTACATCTGTAATTCTATTTCTGTTTTGTAGGTAAGTTCATTTGTATCCTTTATTTTTTAGATTCCACATATAAGTGATATCATATGATATTTGTCTTTCTCTGACTTACTTCATACAGTTGACAATCTCTAGGTTCATCCATGTTGCTGGAAATGGCTAACATTCCATTATATATATGTACCACTTCTTCTTTATCCATTTCTCTGCTGACTCTTAGAAAACATATCCAAATATTTTAGGAGCTATATCATAAAAGAAAGATAGCTTGGTTCACCTAAATTAAGCTTTATAGGCTTCTTCTAAATAATCACTGTGTATACCATTTCTATTTTTAAATGGACCTTTGGCCAGTGTCAGTTTGGTCTTATATCACTTAATTTAGTATATTTGAAATGAATATTATTTACAATTATATCTCAACGAATATCTTTTGGAGAGAGATACAGGTATGGCTGCAGTCCATGGGGTCGCGAAGAGTCGGACACGACTTAGCGACTTCACTTTCACTTTTCACTTTCATGCATTTGGAG
>NW_011494670.1:6529977-6531769 GCF_000754665.1 Bison bison bison | reverse complement strand
GCTGCCATCTATGGGGTCACACAGAGTTGGACACGACTGAAGCAACTTAGCAGCAGCAGCAGCAGCAGGTAAGAATTGTTAATACTAACAAGAATTGAGTAGTAAGAAATTTTCAAAGGATATGAATAAGCCTATAAATAATTATATAATTATAGGCATTACAGATTCTTGCCTAATATGAATGATACCTAAATAAAAATTTTGTAAATCTAAACAGAAATCCAAAGTGCCCCATGCATCTGTGTCTAATCTTAGTGAGGTAACAGCTCACACCAGTCAGAATGGTTATCATCAAAAAGTCTACAAATAATAAATTCTAGAGGGTTTGTGGAAAAAAAGGGAACCAACCCCCACACTGTTGGCTGGAATGTAAATTGGTGCTGCCACTATGGAAAGCAGTATGGAAGGACCTAAAAAAAAAACTAAAAATAAGGCTACCATATGATCCAGCAACACCATTCCTGGGCATATATCTGAAAAAGACAAAAATTTGTATTCAAAAGGATACATGCACTCCAGTGTTCATATAAGCACTTTTTAAAATAACCAAAACATGGAAAGAACCCAAATGCCCACCAACAGATGGTTGGTTTAAGAAGATGTGATACACATGTGCTCAGCTGTGTCCAACTCTTTGTGACCCCATGGACTGTAGCCCATCAGGCTTCCCTGTCCATGGGATTTCCTAGGCAGGAATATTGGAGTGGATTGTCATATCCTCCACATATATATACACAAAATGATGCAACGGGATATTACTTAGCCATAAAAAAGAATGAAATAATGTCATTTGCAGTAACATAGTCTTCGAGATTGTCATACTGAATGAAGTAAGTCAGACACAGAAATACAAGTAACATATGATATTCATATGTGGAATCTTGTCAAGGCTGTATATTATCACCCTGCTTATTTAACTTATATGCAGAGTATATCATGAGAAACACTGGACTGGAAGAAACACAAGCTGGAATCAAGATTGCCGGGAGAAATATCAATAACCTCAGATATGCAGATGACACCACCCTTATGGCAGAAAGTGAAGAGGAACTCAAAAGCCTCTTGATGAAAGTGAAAGTGGAGAGTGAAAAAGTTGGCTTAAAGCTCAACATTCAGAAAACGAAGATCATGGCATCCGGTCCCATCACTTCATGGGAAATAGATGGGGAAACAGTGTCAGACTATTTTGGGGGGCTCCAAAATCACTGCAGATGGTGACTGCAGCCATGAAATTAAAAGACACTTACTCCTTGGAAGGAAAGTTATGGCCAACCTAGATAGCATATTCATAAGCAGAGACATTACTTTGCCAACAAAGGTCCATCTAGTCAAGGCTATGGTTTTTCCTGTGGTCATGTATGGATGTTAGAGTTGGACTGTGAAGAAGGCTCAGTGCTGAAGAATTGAAGCTTTTGAACTGTGGTGTTTGAGAAGACTCTTGAGAGTCCCTTGGACTGCAAGGAGATCCAACCAGTCCATTCTGAAGGAGATCAGCCCTGGGATTTCTTTGGAAGGAATGATGCTAAAGCTGAAACTCCAGTACTTTGGCCACCTCATGCGAAGAGTTGACTCATTGGAAAAGACTCTGATGCTGGGAGGGATTGGGGGCAGGAGAAGAAGGGGATGACAGAGGATGAGATGGCTGGATGGCATCACTGACTCGATGGAGGTGAGTCTGAGTGAACTCTGAGAGTTTGTGATGGACAGGGAGGCCTGGCATGCTGCGATTCATGGGGTCGCAAAGAGTCGGACACGACTGAGCAACTGAAATGAACTGATTCAAAACCAACAC
>NW_011494670.1:6526977-6529834 GCF_000754665.1 Bison bison bison | reverse complement strand
AAAAAAAAAACATGGTTACCAAATGGGAAAGGGATGGGGGAGAGACATAAATTAGAAGTATTGGATTAATAGATACAAATTACTATGTGTAAAACAGGTAAGAAACAAGGATTTACTGTATAGCACAGGAACTATAATCAGTATCTTATAATAACCTATAATGGGAGATAATCTAGAAATCATACATTTCCACATAACTGAATCACTTTACTATATACCTGAACTTAACAAAATCCTGTAAATTAACTATACTTGAATTAAAGAAGAAAAGTATTTATAAAAAATAAAGAGGATAAATAAATTTGCATTAGAAAATTCAAAAGTCAAAATCTCACTTTAGTATGATTGATTTACTTTCCATTTTTAAGTTCTCAATATGCAGGCTGTTCAGGATTTGTCTATGCAATTTTAGGAGGAGCTCAGAGAACATCATTAACTCTCAAAATGATAATTAGCAGAAGATCACTCAATTTTCATGCATGCATATATTTTTCATGTGAAAGCATGTAATCATTCCATGCTTCATCATCAAATACTTAGGTATTAGAGTGAAATTCTCCCTTTGCCCAGAATGCAAAGATAAAAAGTAAAGCCATACTTCCTCATCACCAGCTTGTGAATGTCATGCAGTTCACACAAGGCATAGTGTTCTTAGGGTCAATAGTGGTGCATGGGCGTAGTTGCTCCACAGCAGGTGGGATCTTCCTGGACCAAGGATTGAACCTGTATCTCCTGTATTGGCAGGCGGATTCTTTACCACTGAGCCACCAGGAAAGCCTATGTGCTGGTTTTTGAGCTTCCCAGGTGGCACTAGTAGTAAAGAACCCACCTGCCACTTCAGGAGATTTAAGAAATGTAGGTTCAATCCCTGAGTGGGGAAGAGCCCTAGAAGGAGGGCACCACAACTCACTCCAGTATTCTTGCCTAGAGAATCACATGGGCAGAAGAGTCTGGCGGGCTATGGTCCACAGAGGCACGGAGTCAGACATGACTGAAGCAACTTAGCATGCACACAAAAACGGTTCCTTATTCCTTCTCATTGGGAGAAGACCGCCTTCCCATTATTTGCATACATGATTTGTATTAGTGAGAAAGAAATGGCTTGAACTTCTCTAAAGTAGATGAACAGCTACTTTGAAAAGATAATTCAGGATTCATGACACATTTAAACCCCAGGCTTTTTATTTGGCCCTGCAAGTTGAAAGACCTTTATATTTGCAAGAACCATTTTTTTTCTAGGAATCCATTCAAATCATCCAATATCCTATGCCCTTAGATCAAACACATATGGAACAATATTAAAAATTCCTTGGAAAAAAAAAAAAAAAAAACCTTTAGGAGAAATAAATTGATTTAAAACGTCAATAAATAAAAATGTTACAACCAGAAATAGACGACATACTCATTTATTGGGTTTCATGTCAAATCTAAACTTTGCTGTAATTTCTTATCTTATGGCTTCATTCAGGCTATAGGTTACCTTCATATCTATGTTTAAGTTATTACACATTTACAGATTACCTACTCCATGACTTTGCTATACATGGATTTAAAAGATAAGTTAAATTATTTTATTTACCAGCAGAAAGCTTACTATGGAATGAGGTTCGTGACATTGCACAGGAGACAGGGATCAAGACCATTCCCATAGAAAAGAAATGCAAAAAAGCAAAATGGCAGTCTGAAGAGGCCTTACAGGCTGTGAAAAGAAGAGAAGTGAAAAGCAAAGGAGAAAAGGAAAGATATAAACATCTGAATGCAGAGTTCCAAAGAATAGCAAGAAGAGATAAGAAAGCCTTCTTCAGTGATCAATCCAAAGAAATAGAGGAAAACAACAGAATGGAAAAGACTAGGGATCTCTTCAAGAAAATCAGAGATGCCAAAGGAACATTTCATGCAAAGATGAGCTCGATAAAGGACAGAAATGGTATGGACTTAACAGAAGCAGAAGATATTAAGAAGAGATGGCAAGAATACACAGAAGAACTGTACAAAAAAGATCTTCACGACCCAGATAATCACAATGGTGTGATCACTGACCTAGAGCCAGACATCCTGGAATGTGAAGTCAAGTGGGCCTTAGAAAGCATCACTGTGAACAAAGCTAGTGGAGGTGATGGAATTCCAGTTGAACTATTTCAAATCCTGAAAGATGATGCTGTGAAAGTGCTGCACTCAATATGCCAGCAAATTTGGAAAACTCAGCAATGACCACAGGACTGGAAAAGGTCAGTTTTCATTCCAATCCCAAAGAAAGGTAATGCCAAAGAATGCTCAAACTACTGCATAATTGCACTCATCTCACACGCTAGTAAAGTAATGCTCAATATTCTCCAAGCCAGGCTTCAGCAATAGGTGAACCGTGAACTTCCTGATATTCAAGCTGGTTTTAGAAAAGGCAGAGGAACTAGAGATCAAATTGCCAACATCCGCTGGATCATGGAAAAAGCAAGAGAGTTCCAGAAAAACATCTATTTCTGCTTTATTGACTATGCCAAAGCCTTTGACTGTGTGGATCACAATAAACTGTGGAAAATTCTGAAAGAGATGGGAATGCCAGAACATCTGATCTGCCTCTTGAGAAATCTGTATGCAGGTCAGGAAGCAACAGTTAGAACTGGACATGGAACAACAGACTGGTTCCAAATAGGAAAAGGAGTTCGTCAAGGCTGTATATTGTCACCCTGTTTATTTAACTTCTATGCAGAGTACATCATGAGAAACGCTGGACTGGAAGAAACACAAGCTGGAATCCAGATTGCTGGGAGAAATATCAATAACCTCAGATATGTAGATGACACCACCCTTATGGCAGAAAGTGAATAGGAACTAAAAAGCCTCTTGATGAAAGTGAAAG
>NW_011494670.1:6486363-6526877 GCF_000754665.1 Bison bison bison | reverse complement strand
GAGATCCAACCAGTCCATTCTGAAGGAGATCAGCCCTGGGATTTCTTTGGAAGGAGTGATGCTAAAGCTGAAACTCCAGTACTTTGGCCACCTCATGCGAAGAGTTGACTCATTGGAAAAGACTCTGATGCTGGGAGGGATTGGGAGCAGGAGGAGAAGGGGATGACAGAGGATGAGATGGCTGGATGGCATCACTGACTCGATGAATGTGAGTCTGAGTGAACTCTGGGAGTTGGTGATGGACAGGGAGGCCTGGCGTGCTGCGATTCATGGGGTCTCAAAGAGTCGGAGATGACTGAGCGACTGATCTGATGTGATCTGAGAAATAACAAGACAGATACACAAAATGCAAAGATGGTAAATGCCTTAAGAGAAATCCAAATAAAGAATAATCTAAATATATAGAGATAGAAGCAAAGAGAAAAACAGAAGCTTGTTGTAACTGTAAGAAACTTCCTGAATAAGGAGGTGTTTAAGATAAAATTTAATGTATTTCGACAAGAAAGAAGGGAAGAGATTTTAGAGAACAGAAAAGGAAGACAGAAAAGTAAAAAAGTACAGACTATAGTATGTTCACATCCTTTGAAGAATAGGTGATAAACTTAAAAAGGGATTAGTAATAATTTATAGGACTTGGTAGCTGATAATGTAGAAAGAAAAATTAAAAGTGAATTTGTGATTTAAAACTCACCTGTGTAATGGTGGTTTATTAGACAAAGAAACAAGACAGAATAATGCACAGCTTTTAGGGGCAGGAAAGTGATATATACTTTTATGAAAATGCTGATAAAAGTAATGGCTTGAACATTTGGGCTTCTGAATTATGATTTAGACCTTTAAAAAGATTATGAAGTATATAAGAGTTGGAGTTATAGGACTTCGTATCAAATTCTGGATCTTCTCATTTGTATGACCTTGATTTTTTGTGCGTTCAGTCACATCTGAGTCCTTGTGGCCCCATGGACTATAGCCCACTAGGCTCCCCTGTCCATGGAATTTTCCCAGCAAGAATGCTGGAGTGGGTTGCCATTTCCTACCTCGGGAGATAGTCCCAATGCAGGAATTGAACCTGCGTCTCTTACATTTCCTGCATTGGCAGGCAAATTCTTTACCACTAGCACCACCTAAGTGTCACAAACTCTTTGAACATCCTGTTATTCACTGTTAAAAATAGAGATTAAAAGTGTTTTTCAACCTACAAACTCAAACACGTCTGAGATATTCCTAATATCTGCATAAAAGTAATCATTGAAACTATTACTGTTAAAGAAAGGACAGCATATAGGAGGTCTGAAGAGGCGTTAGTGCAACTTGCCCTGTTTGATAAATGAAAAAAAAAAAAAGGAATGCTAAACATCACATAAAATTTTTTTGGTTGATAGTTGATTTTATAGTTTATGACACATATGCATATCTGCACATTATATTGCTTGACTTTATCGGTTTTTGAACTTTTTATTTTTTTTTGAACTTTTTAAAATGCGTGCCATAACTTATGTAGTCCTCTAAGATTTATTTTATCCAATTCAGATTGTGATGCTAAGATTCTCATAATTTTTAATTATAGATAATTTTTATTGTCACATGGTATGATGGTAATTCATTTTATAAAAATTCCATAGTTGTCCATTCCACTATTTATAGATATTTTTTGTTGTTTTCAGCATGTTTTTGCTACTATCAACAGTGACACAGTGAACATTTTTGCTATGTCTTTCAGCAAGAGCCATATGGCTGGGACTGTTCAACTCTAGAAAACAATGTTAAATTGACTCCTAAGATAGTTTTGTCATGTTACACTCCTGGCAGCAATGTGTAAAAGATCTATATCCTCTCCAAACCACAGATCCATCAAATTTCTTCAGTTCTATTGATGAGTGATGAACAATGGCAACTCACTGTGTTTATCAACATTCCACTAATTACCAGTAAAATTTAGTGACTAGTTATATTTTATTAGCTATATACATCTTTGGTGACATGTCTTTTAATATTTTGATCATTTTATTGTTACTGTTTTTATATTTAATTTATAGGATCTTTTTATGTATACTTGATTTTACTCTTTGCTGGTTATTAGAACTTGAAATAACTTTTTAACTCTATTCACTGTCTAAAGTGCCTTGTGAGAAACAAATATTTAATTCACACATCATCTGTTTGTTCATTTTTAAAACTATTTTTGTGCTTATGAGTCATATAGAATATTCTGTCAACCGAGGTCAGAAAGATGTGTGTCTATATTTTCTTCTGAAAGTTTTAAAATTCAACTTTCACTCTTTAAATTTTTTAATCCACATAAAGCTGATTTTTATATACTGTGTGAGTTAGAAAACCAGCCATTGTTTTCCAATATTTTCATCATTATTAATGATCCATCTCTAGCTCTATTTATTGAATAGCTCTTCTCTTTTTCAGTGACCCATCTCTTGCTCTATTTATTGAATACTTTTTCTCTTTCTCTGTCATCCATCAGTGTTCAGTCTAATCCAGAGTCTTTCATGGATCCCTCTTTTGTTCCTGTTGCTGATTTTATCTTCTCCTCACAGCACCACCATTCTGCCATAATTGAAGTGTGACATATAAGGCAATTCCTCCCTACTTAATCTTTTCTTTTTTTTTTTTTCATTAACATAAGTGTATCTATTTTGTATTGCTATTCTTTGAAGCCCTTTGCAATATTAACTCATTTAATGCTTAAAATAAACTTAAAGGTAGGTACTTTGCCCCAATTCTACAGAAGAGGAAAGTGAGGCATAAAGGAGTTAAGTAACATTTCTAAGGTCATACAGTGAGTAACTGCACAGTAGGAATCATAAACCAGCAGTTTGGCTTCAGAGTCAAGTATTATCATTAATCATTGTATATTAATGATATCATTATATTATCATTAGTATCATTTTCAAATGATATAATAACCTGAAGACACTTACTGTTAGCTCAGCATTCTATGGAAGTAAGTAACCACATACTTTGCAAAGGTCTTTTCTTTGATCCATTTCAATTACACCTCATATGTGTTTGAGGGGAATCGATGGAAAAAACAGTTTTGTTTGGATAATGCATTTATCTAAGAATGATTCTGAATCTGAATAGTTTAAGAATATTTGACAACTCCTTTTAACAGCTGAGTCATAAAATGCAATGTTTACTGTGGAATAGGACTCCAAAAACATACTTGTGGAAATTCACCATAAATACAAGAGAAAACTGAGAAAATCAGTAAAGGTTTTTTGAAATATATACCTTTGCTGACAGACTAGAATCTTCTGGAAACATACAGCATTCACTTCCCGTCTGTTGTCTCTCAACATTGTTTAACCATCAAGTGTTAGAATAAACAGCATGAACTTGTCTCATTTCATACTTTCATTTGCTATGATTTCAAAAGCCTGTGAACAGACCCGCAAAAAGGGAATTTCTAGTCCCATGATGACATTCTTACCCACACGTGGCTTCAGGTGATTCAGCTCTGCCAGGGATGCTGTGAGAGCCATTCACAGTGCCTCTGCTCTCATTCACAGGGAGCATCATCAGTCCTGGAACTGACATAGCTCACTGCAAAGTGGAGAAAATTTCATGCTTCTTTCACAGTACTTTTCCCTTTGTCTGATTTTTATTAGATCCCAGAGCCATTTTAAAAATTGGCAAAAGCCAATGAGAAAATGATTCAGATAATAGGTATTCTTCTTTTACCTTTTCTTCTCAGGATTTGTCTATTTCACAAAGTACCTATATCACCTGCTGAAAGGACTTCCTTCATTCATCTCACTAAAGTTTAGTCTATGTTCTATGTCTTTTCCAAAATCTCAAAGCTACTCTCTGAGTAAGTTAAAATACTGATATTCAGATAGGATAGATATATTCAGGATACTTAGTCTGTAATATATGGATATGAGTTTACATCATTCATAAGATTTACCCATTAAATTTCAGGTATGTTTTAACAACTACATGACATGTTATATTCTAAACATTTTCAAATTTATTATCACCTTTAATAATCAAACTAACTCTGGATGTATGTATGCTTGAGTACACATGGAAAATACATATAGATAAGTAAACAGGTTCAGGAAGGTTTCATCATTTACCTAAAGTTACTCTGTTGGTAAGAGGCATATTAACAATTTAATTCCAGATTTTCTCACTCCAGTGGAAAATGCAGTCCAAAATGCCATATGTTAATGCAATCTCAAAAATGAGAGAATGATCTGTTTCCAAGGCAACTATTCAATATCAGAGTAATCCATGTCTATGCCCCGATTGGTAATGCTGAAGAAGCTGAAGTTGAATAGTTCTAGGAAGATTTACAAGACCTTCTAGAACTAACACCCAAAAAAGATGTCCTTTTCATTGTAGGGTACTGGAATGCAAAAGTAGGAAGTCAAGAGATACCTGGAGTAACAGGCAAATTTGGCCTTGGAGAAGAGAATGAAGTAGGGCAAAGGCTAATAGAGTTTTGCCAAGAGAATGCACTGGTCATAGAAAACACCCTCTTCCAACAACACAGGAGAAGACTCTACACATGGACATCACCAGATGGTCAATACTGAAATCAGATTGACTATATTCTTTGCAGCCAAAGGTGGAGAAGCTCTATACAGTCAGCAAAAACAAGACCAGGAGCTGACTGTGGCTCAAATCATGAACTCCTCATTGTCAAATTCAGACTGAATTGAAGAGAGAAGGGAAAACCACTAGACCATTCAGGTATGACCTAAATCAAATCCCTTGTGAATATACAGTGGAAGTGACAAATAGATTCAAGGGATTATATCTGATAGACAGAGTGCCTGAAGAACTATGAGTGGAGGTTAGGAAGTTGTACAGGAGGAAGTAATCAATACCATCCCCAAGAAAAAGAAAAGCAAAAAGGCAAAAATGGTTGTCTGTGGAGGCCTTACAAATAGCTGATAAAATAAGAGAAGCTAAAGGCAAAGGAGAAAAGTTGCCAACAAAGGTTTGTCGAGTCAAGGCTATGGTTTTTCCTGTGGTCATGTATGGATGTGAGAGTTGGACTGTGAAGAAGACTGAGCGCCGAAGAATTGATGCTTTTGAACTGTGGTGTTGGAGAAGACTCTTGAGAGTCCCTTGGACTTCAAGGAGATCCAACCAGTCCATTCTGAAGGAGATCAGCCCTGGGATTTCTTTGGAAGGAATGATGCTAAAACTGAAACTCCAGTACTTTGGCCACCTCATGCGAAGAGTTGACTCATTGGAAAGGACTCTGATACTGGGAGGGATTGGGGGCAGGAGGAGAAGGGGACGACAGAGGATGAGATGGCTGGATGGCATCACTGACTCGATGGACGTGAGTCTGAGTGAACTCCTGGAGTTTGTGATGGACAGGGAGGCCTGGCATGCTGTGATTCATGGGGTCGCAAAGAGTCGGACACGACTGAGAGACTGATCTGATCTGATCTGATCTGAAAGATATAACCATTTGAATGTAGAGTTCCAAAGAATAATAAGGAGAGATAAGAAAGATTTCCTCCATGATCAATCGAAAGAAATAGAGGGAAACAATAGAATGGGAAAGACTAGAGATCTCTTCAATAAAGCTAGAGATACCAAGGGAACATTTCATGCAAAGATGGGCACAAAAAGGACAGAAATGGCATGGCCCTAACAGAAGCAGAAGATATTAAGAAGAGGTGGCAAGAGTATGCAGAAGAATTGTACAAAAAAAGATCTTCATGACCCAGATAATCATGATGGCGTGATCACTCACCTAGAGCCAGACATCCTGGAATGCAAAGTCAAGTGGGCCTTAGGAAGCATCACTACAAACAAAGCTAGTGGAGGTGATGGAATTCCCGTTGAGCTATTTC
Organism: Bison bison bison; assembly: GCF_000754665.1. Taxonomy (NCBI): domain Eukaryota; kingdom Metazoa; phylum Chordata; class Mammalia; order Artiodactyla; family Bovidae; genus Bison; species Bison bison. The sequence continues at coordinate 6,521,043 of NW_011494670.1, read as the reverse complement.
CCACCCTAAAAGATGATGCTGTGAAAGTGCTGCACTCAATATGCTAGCAAATTTGGAAAACTCAGCAGTGGCCACAGGACTGGAAAAGGTCAGTTTTCATTCCAATCCCAAAGAAAGGCAATGCCAAAGAATGCTCAAACTACCACACAATTGCACTCATCCCACATGCTAGCAAAACGATGCTCAAAATTCTCATAACCAGGCTTCAACAATACATGAACAGTGAACTACCAGATGTTCAAACTGGACTTGGAAAAGGCACAGGAACCAGAGATCAAATTGCCAACATCCTCTAGATCATTGAAAAAGCAAGAGAGTTCCAGGAAAACACCCATTTCTTCTTTACTACCTATGCCAAAGCCTTTGACTGTGTGGATCACAACAAACTGTGGAAAATTCTTAAAGAGATGACCACTGACCTGCATCCTGAAAAATCTGTATGCAGATCAAGAAGGAACAGTTAGAACTGGACAAGGAACAACAGACTGGTTCCAAATCGGGAAAGGAATATGTCAGGGCTGTATATTGTCACCTTGATTATTTAACTTATATGCAGAGTACATCATGAGAAATGCTGGACTGGATGAAGCAAAAGCTGGAATCAAGATTGCTGGGAGAAATATCAGTTCAGCTCATTCAGTCACTCAGTAGTGTCGGACTCTTTGTGACCCCATGAACCACAGCACGCCAGGCCTCCCTGTCCATCATCAACTCCTGGAGTCCACCCAAACCCATGTCCATTGAGTTGGTGATGCCATCCAATCGTCTTATCCTCTGTCGTCCCCTTCTACTCCTGCCCTCAAGCTTTCCTCAGGTGCCCAAATTATTGGAGTTTCACCTTCAACATGAGTCTTACCAATGAACACCCAGGACTGATCTCCTTTAGGATGGACTGGTTGGATCTCCTTGCAGTCCAAGGGACTCTCAAGAGTATTCTCCAACACCACAGTTCAAAAGCATCAATTCTTTGATGCTCAGCTTTCTTTATAGTCCAATTCTCACATCCATATATGATCACTGGAAAAACCATAGCCTTGATTAGACGGACCTTTATCAACAAAGTAATGTCTCTGCTTTGTAATATGCTATCTAGGTTGGTCATAACTTTCCTTCCAAGGAGTAAGCATCTTTTAATTTCATGGCTGCAATCACCATCTGCAGTGATTTTGGAGACCAGAAAAACAAAGTCAGCTACTGTTTCCACTGTTTCCCCATCTATTTGCCATGAAGTGATGGGACCGGATGCCATGATCTTAGTTTTCTGAATGTTGAGCTTTAAGCCAAATTTTTCACTCTCCTCTTTCACTTTCATCAAGAGGCTCTTTAGTTGGTCCTCATCTTCTGTCATAAGGGTGGTGTCATCTGCATATCTGAGTGAGTGAGTGAAGTCATTCAGTCGTGTCCAACTCTCTGCGAACCCATGGACTGTAGCCCACCGGGCTCCTCCGTCCATGGTATTCTCCAGACAAGAATATCGTAATGGGTTGCCACTTCTTTCTCCAGGGGATCTTTCCAACTCAGGGATGAAACCCAGGTCTCCTGCATTGCAGGCAGACACACCCTGAGCCACCAGGGAAGCCCACATATCTGGCGTTATTGATATTTCTCCCGGCAATCTTGATTATAGCTTGTGCTTCCTCCAGCCCAGTGTCTTTCATGATGTACTCTGCATATAAGTTAAATAAGCAGGGTGACAATATACAATCTTGACGTACTCCTTTTCCTATTTGTTAAATTTGTTAAATTTTTCCATCCAGTTAAAGCTTTGGTTTTTCCAGTAGTCATGTATGGATGTTGGACTATAAAGAAAGCTGATTGCCAAATTATTGATACTTTTGCACTGTGGTGTTGGGGAAAACTCTTGAGAGTCCCTTGGACTGCAAGGAGATCCAACCAGTCCATTCTAAAGGAAATCAGTCCTGAATATTCATTGGAAGGATTGATCCTGAAGATGAAACTCCAATACTTTGGTCACCTGATGCAAAGAACTGACTTATTTGAAAAAAATCCTGATGCTGGGAAAGATTGAAGGTGAGAAGAGAAGGGGATTACAGAGGATGAGATGGTTGGATAGCATCACCAACTCAGTGCACATGAGTTTGAGCAACCTCTGGGAGTTGATGATGGACAGTGAGGTCTGGCGTGCTGCAGTCCCTGGGGTCACAAAGAGTTATACATGACAGAGCAACTGAACTGAACTGAACTTTCTCACTCCAAGTCTATGACTTCCTTCTCTTCTTTCTAACTTCCTTCATATTGCAATGTTGATAATAAAGAATAGCAGATGAATTTATCTTTACCATTCTAAAATGCAGGGCCTTGCCCATTGGTGTTGTCTAAATTAAAGAAATACATTTCCATAGCTATGTGCTGTGTCCATTTTTATTTGAATTCAGGTATTAACATTTAGATCATTGCTAATTCCTTTCCCAGACTTTGCTTCATGGCAAAGGCCCAAATTTGAGTTAATGACTTGAAAGTGTGATGTCATGGATTTATAGAAGAATTGATAAAAAGAAGCTGGATTGAACAAGATAAGGTTAGCCATTGTTTTAAAAAAGTCATCTTTTAAAAGCAGGAATCCTGGCCCCCTAATATAAAAACTAAGTGAGAATTTAGATTTTAATTATAGACTTCTTCAAAGTTCACTCTTTGTGTAACCCAATAAGAGGCAGCTTTTTATAGATACCAGTTTTTTCACTTTCTTTAACACACCAAACTGAACAATCAGTTTCATGATTTTTTTCTACTATTAAAAGAAGTTTCCTTTTGAGCCTCTGCTCTAATAAGTAAGGTAATGCTTCAAATGAATTGAAAGTTATAGAACAAGCTAAACCCCTTGGGCTCTGGCCTCAAGGTGTTTAACTTACTGTGAATAGTGAGGGTCAGAGTGACACAGAGGAATACACAAAAGAAAAGGTAACCATGGAGCCCAGAACACCAGCAATTCCATTTGTCTTGATCTAGAAATTGGTACATAATGGTCTGGAAGTTATCTGGAGAGGTTCCACTCCCAGCTGTCCTATGAGTCACTGTGTAACCTTTTCAAAGACATGCTTTCCTCTGGGCCTTGGTTTCCCTCATCTGTAAAGTGACAATTGATCTATAAGGACTCTAAGATTCCTTACAGTGCTAAAAGTCTAAGATCCCAAATGCTTATGAAGAAATTAATTTAAAAAGAACTCAGTAATAAGCAAATGGGACTGATCAAACGTAACAACCTTATGCACAGCAAAGGAAACCATAAACAAAATGAGGAAACAACCTATAGAATGGGAGAAAATATTTGCAAAATATGTGACTGAGAAGGGCTTAATTTTCAAAATATACTAACAGCTCATACAACTCAACAAGAATAAAAACAAACAATCCAATTAAAAAAATGGGCAAAAGACCTAAATAGTCATTTTTCCAAAGCAAAAATGCAGGTGGCCACTTCATATTGGTCAGAATGGCCATCATTAAAAAGTCTACAAATAACAAGTGTTGAAGAGGGTGTAGAGAAAAGGCAAACTTCCTGCCCCTTCGGTGGGAATATAGGTTGGTGCAGCCATTATAGAAAACAGTATGGAAGTTCCTCAGAAAACTAAAAATAGAATTAGTGTTGATCCAGCAATCCCACTTCTGGGCATATATCCAGACAAAACTATAATTCAAAAAGATACATGTACCCCTATGTTAATAGCACCCCTATTCACAGCAGCCAAGATATACAAACAATCTGAAAGTCTATCGACAGATGAATTGATAAAGGAGATGTGTACATACATGAAATAGAATATTATACAGCCACAAGAAAGAACAAGATATCGCCATTTGCAGCAACATAGGTGCAACTAAAGATTGCAAGTAAAGTCAAAAAGAGAAAGACAAATTCCATATGATATCACTTATATGTGGAATCTAAAATATGATGTAAGTGAACCTATCTATGAAGCAGAAACAGAATCACAGACATAAAGAACAGATTGGTAGTTGCCAAGGGGGAGAGCTGCCAAGCAGATGTAAACTTTTATATAAAGATTGAATAAACAACAAGGTCTTACTGTGTAACACAAGTGACTATTTTCAATATCCTGTGATAAACCATAACATTTAAAAAGAGAATGTAAATATATGGATAACTAAATCACTTTTCTCCACAGCAGAAATTAATACAACATAGTAAATCAACTATACTTCAATTTTAGAATTATATTGATTGATTGAAAAATAAAAAGATCTCAGTAGTGATTAAACAATGCAGAAAAAAACAGTATCATGTATTGGTATAAATTAGGTCTAACTGGTTATTGTATCATTTAGAGTTTGTGTTTCTCTGTTGGGGAGGGAGGTGGAAGGGGGGCTTCAGGATGGGAGCACGTGTACACCCATGGCAGATGCATGTTGATGTATGGCAAAACCAATACAATATTGTAAAGTAAAAAAACAATGATAATAATAAAAAAATAAATAAAATCTATCACTTTTTCCTTAAAAAAAAAACAAACAAACAGTATCATGGAAGCTGGAAGTATACAATCTCAGATGTGAAGTCCTTTAAAAATGTATTTTTCCCTATGAGTAGGGCTGGTGTTGCAAAGGAAGTATTTGTCAGACTCCAGGCATAATTTCAATTTGATTAAATGTTTGTAATCATTCTTGAAATCACGCTACTTATCTAGTCTGATTTGATTGTCTGGTTGCTTAACACTTAGGAAAGTGTATCATGGTGCTATTTCATGGGCTGGATTTTTAAAAGACACAGAAATTCTATACATGCATTACTCTGCAAGAACATTGTATTTTTGAGAGCTCAGTATCTAGTATATTGTGATGAATCCATTAAAAATATTTGGCAAAGTAGATGATGTAATACATGATTTTCTGCATAGATGGGATCTATATTCTACAGGTGTCTTTTTTAATTACTACAGTTTGGTGATTATTCATGTTGGACTTACTATGATAACTTGATAACCATTGCTACATATTATTATCAACCTGAAGTCAACAATGCTAAGAGCTCCTTTTAGGCTTTCAACTATTTATAATCTAAGCATAAAAATGAAAAGATTACTGAATGGAGGCTACAGATAAAAGAGAATATCTTCTATGTTGTTTCCAATAGAAAAGTAACATCATTTTTATTAGTCACCTTTCTTTTTTAGTTTATGTTTTTGGGATGAGTAGTGGAAAGAACACGGTTCTAGAAATCACAATATCATAGCTTTAATCCATCCAGGGTTTCTACCAAATTGAATGTGTGAAAAATGTCATTTAGAGATTCTGAAATTCAGTTTCCTCATGGTATACTGCATGATTAATTCTACAACTTTTTCATTTCATTTATTATTTTATAATTAGCTTGAATCCCTTTCCCAAATTCTTGAATGTAGGTTCTTAGAAATCTAAACAAAAAAATTCATTTTGAAATTGATACTTAGTGTGTAATAGTTGACTCTGACATGGTTCCTCCATCTCTCTAAAAATCACTTTATTGACAAGTAACATTTAAAAAGTCATTCTGAAAAGGTACAAAGACATATAGTCACCATCAGTAAGACTTGCCTTTGGAAAAGAGAGGGTTGAACGCATGTTATTATATATTCACGGGGTGCGAGAAGAACTGTCATTGTGCCATTGATATTCTTCATGCTTAGGAACTGAAACAAAAGAAATGGCAGATTTACCATAAAACTGTCACACAGATTTCCTGCTTGTGATATATAGGGAATTCTATGCTTCATACTGCTTATTTATATAAGTGTTAGAGTATATTACAGTATATATTTATAAACATAAATGTCCCATAAATATACTGATATTACTATGATGATTTAACAATGGTATGTGTGTGTATACATGTATGTATGTTGTGTGTGCATGCTCACACACAGATTTATGTCTATCAGGAAAGAGAAAACAATGGAAAAAGAAATAAAGGAATTGAAGTAATCTAAATTGAAATATAATTATATTGAATGTATTAAAGGCAGTGATCTTTTAAAATAGTAAGCTGTATACTGGATGAAAAGGCTATAATTAATCTGAATTGGAATTTATTTCCATTTAGCAGTGGAGATAGTACAGCATGATCTCATTGTGAAAGAAAACCACATAGTGTGAAAATCTTACACTGAATAGTAAAGGGAAAAAAGAAGTTATTAGTGTGCTGGACAGTTGAACTGAATTACTGTCTTACAGTCTAAAGTAATTTACATATCAGAATGTAAGCTTGTATTCAGAGCAAATTCATAAATTAGACCTGATCTGACAAGGAAAACAAATAAACATAAAATGTACTCACAGATAAAAGCCTGGGTTGTTTCAGAATAAAGAAACTCTTCAGTTGTGGAAGGAAATAATATAAAAAATGTATCTGCATCTTTGCAACAAATATCAGTGTTATAGTACAGGAACTAAAATACTTAAATATAATAGAAAAACAACACTATTTATAGCTCATTTTCAAGAGTAGGCAGCTAGCCAAGTCTATATTTACCACTTGTGAACTATTCTGCCTGAAGAAAGCAGTTCTTTTCTGGTAATGAGGTTTCCTGAGTCAGTGTTTCTTCAAGAAGCATCTGTACCACCTGGCAACTTCTTAGAAATGCAAATTCTGACTCCACCCAAAATCAGTGGAATCAGAAAATAAGGGGGAAGACTACCTTCCATGTGATTCTCATGTACATGAGAATTTGAGAAGCAACAGCTTAGTGATAAAGTAGAGAAATTGGATAGTAACTATTTTCCATCATCATGAAATCACTATGAACTAGATTTCATACTTATGTTTCTTAAAAACCTTCAAAAGGTTCTACTGAAGTCACTAGACAAATATATCTTTAGATTTTAATAATTTTTTACCATATAAATATCTAAGAGGCTTATTATTGCCAAACAATAGTCAATAGTTCAGTGAAATAAAATATGTGCAAATGACATCTTATATGCCAGACTTTAAGCCTTGTTTGCAACCAAATATCCTATCCCCTCACTTCATAGTATAAACACCATTAAACTGGCCAAGGAAAGGAAAGGAATGGAGATAAAGTAGGTAGTGAACTTGAGTTCATCTAAATTTATTTCTTCTGCTATAAAAAGTGAAAGTCAAGTAACCTTAAGCTTCCTTCACACATTTTCTTGTGCTGCTGCTGCTGCTAAGTCACTTCAGTCATGTCCGACTCTGTGCGACCCCATAGAGGGCAGCCCACCAAGCTTCCCCGTCCCTGGGATTCTCCAGGCAAGAGTACTGGAGTGGGTTGCCATTGCCTTCTGCAATGCATGAAAGTGAAAAGTGAAGTCGCCAGTCGTGTCCGACTCTTAGCGACCCCATGGACTGCAGCCTACCAGGCTCCTCCTCCCATGGGATTTTCCAGGCAAGAGTACTGGAATGCCGTGCCATTGCCTTCTTCATTTTCTTGTGCATCTATTCATAATATATACAACTAGAGAGTAACAATGAGACCAAGAATCTTATGAGAGAATCTAGTAACAGAATCTAGAATCTAGTAACAATAATAGAAAATGGTGACATCAATTTGTATGACAGTTGAATTCCTCACTCAGAACTCTTACCCATCTACATTATGTGTTGCAATAATGACTATGCAGCATATAAAAAAACCTTTATAGTCACATCTGGAGTTCAGCAACATATGGTGCTTCTAGTAGAAAAAGAGAAAGTAAAAAATATACAAGGAATTGTTTTTATGGTTCAAAGGGAATTTAACTTGTAGTCCTTAAAAAACTGTTTTTATTGAGAGGGATTATGGCCAGTGAGAGTATGTAGAGAAATGAGATAAGTATGAGTCAAAAAGTTTCCATTAAAAACAAATGTTTATCTTTTGAAGACTAACTTATTCTTTGCATCTTATTATACACTTCAGTATATCTTCAAATTTTTATTTTTAGAACAGACTTTGCTAAGGATTATGGGTGAAGGCATTACATCATTTGCTAGGTCTTTCTAAGGATGAGTATGTACTTTTATTTGTCTTCAAGGATTCTCCACATTTTATATATATGAATGTATACATGTACATGTGTATTTAGCATCATGATGTTTGAAGGTATATAGAAGTGTTCATTCCAGTTACTCTTACTCTGAACACCTTCTACTGAAAAATTTCACTTTGACTTGAGAAAAAAAATAGACACAGAGCTCCAACTAGAACTGGGCACTATTTGGTAGGATTTTTGAGAGTACCTTTAAAGACTTAGCAGATCAGGGATTTAATTTTTTAATGAAGTCACTAAGAAAGAATGATGGTATAGCCTACATTTTATTTTTTAGATATCTATTTCAAATTTGAATTTGTTAGTCTATTGGAGAGTGTCCACCTGAACTCTGATGGACTAACTGGCACTGGATTTGCCCTCTTACTGGGCAAGTTTGTGACATCTACAAACTGGATAAAATATATAGTTGCTGTTTGGATACATTGGGTAACAAGCAGCAAATGGCTGTGACAACTAAGAGAAGGGAAATCAGTTAGATGAGCCCAAAACTCAACCAGATTTTCCATGTGGAGACACTTTCTGAACTGAAGACAATTTCTGGACAGAGATCTAAGCAGAAAACATGAAATTTTCACAGTGAATACACAAGAGTGTTCCAAAGTGGTAGAGGCAATACTATTAGTATCTTATTCTCAAGTGATTTAAGAATTAAAAAAAAAAATCTTGAAGATGCAGATATTGGATTTCAGGAAGAAGTGGCTGGAATTTATAAGACAGAGCACTTCACAGGAGAGAACACCAAAGAAAACGCTAACAAATTTTGCAGGGGAATCCCATTGACTTTCTTGCTGAGTATACAAAGATTTTTTGGTAAAGGCACAAAAAAAAAACAACAAATATGCACAATATAAAATTGAATTAGACTTCATCAAAGTCAAAAAGTTCAGTTCTCCCAAAGACACCTAAAGGAAAATTAAAAGACCATAAAATGGGAGAAAATACTTGCATATACACGATTAAGGAATTGTACTTCAAATATGAAATGAATTCTTATAGATCAATAAGAAGAAAATGAACAACACAATAAAAAATGAACAAACTATTTGAAAGGATATAACACAAAGGGATATATATGCATAGCTAATAAATACATTAAAAATGCTTCAATCACCAAAGAAATGCAAGTTAAAAACATGATATACCATTACACATCCACTAAACTGGCAAAAATTAAAAAGTCTAATAATATCAAGTATTGATGAGGATACAATACATCTATATGCTCACATATTCCTGCAAGAAAAATTAAATTGTATGGTCATACTGAAAAACATTTGGGCGGTTTAGAATAGAGTTCAGTTCAGTTCAGTCTCTCAATCATGTCTGACTATTTGCGACCCCAAAAACCACAGCATGCCAGGTCTCCCTGTCCATCACTAACTCCCAGAGTTCACCCAAACTCATGTGCATCGAGTCGGTGATGCCATCCAACCATCTCATCCTCTCTTGTCCCCTTCTCCTCCTGCCCTCAATCTTTCCCAATCAGGGTCTTCTTGAATGAGTCAGCTCTTTGAATCAGGTGGTCAAATTATGGGAGTTGCAGCTTCTACATCAGTCCTACCAATGAACACCCAGGACCAATCTCCTTCAGAATGGACTGGTTGGATCTCCTTGTAGTCCAAGGGACTGTCAAGAGTCTTCTCCAGAACCACAGTTCAAAACATCAATTCTTCAGCACTCAGCTTTCTTCACAGTTCACCTCTCACATCCATACATGACCACTGGAAAAAACATAGCCTTGACTAGACAGACCTTTGCTGACCAAGTAACATCTCTGCTTTTTAATATGCTGTCTAGGTTGGTCATAACTTTCCTTCCAAGGAGTAAGCGACTTTTAATTTCATGGCTGCAATCACCATCTACAGTGATTTTGTAGCCCAAAAAAATAAAGTCTGACACTGTGTCCACTCTTTCCCCATCTATTTCCCATGAAGTGATGGAACCAGATGCCATGATCTTCGTTTTCTGAATGTTGAGCTTTAAGCCAATGTTTTCACTCTCCACTTTCACTTTCATCAAGAGGCTTTTAAGTTCCTCTTCACTTTCTGCCATAAGGGTGGTATCATCTGCATAGCTGAGGTTATTGATATTTCTCCCAGCAATCTGGATTCCAGCTTGTGCTTCTTCCAGTCCAGCGTTTCTCATGATGTACTCTGCATATAAGCTAAATAAGCAGGGTGACAATATACAGCCTTGATATACTCCTTTTCCTATTTGGAACCAGTCTGTTGTTCCATGTCCAGTTCTAACTGTTGCTTCCTGACCTGCATACAAATTTCTCAAGAGGCAGATCAGGTGGTCTGGTATTCCCACCTCTTTCAGAATTTTCCACAGTTTCTTGTGATCCACACAGTCAAAGGCTTTGGCATAGTCAATAAAGCAGAAATAGATGTTTTTCTGGAACTCTCTTGCATTTTCCATGATCCAGCAGATGTTGGCAATTTGATCTCTGGTTCCTCTGCCTTTTCTAAAACCAGCTTGAACATCAGGAAGTTCACGGTTCACATATTGCTGAAGCCTGGCTTGGAGAATTTTGAGCATTACTTTACTAGCATGTGAGATGACTGCAATTGTGAGGTAGTTTGAGCATTCTTTGGCATTGCCTTTCTTTGGGATTGGAATGAAAACTGATCTTTTCCAGTCCAGTGGCCACTGCTGAGTTTCCCAAATTTGCTGGCATATTGAGTGCAGCACTTTCACAGCATCATCTTTCAGGATTTGGAATAGCTCAACTGGAATTCTATCACCTCCACTAGCTTTGTTCGTAGTGATGCTTTCTAAGGCCCACTTGACTTCACATTCCAGGATGTCTGACTCTAGGTCAGTGATCACACCATCATGATTATCTGGGTCATGAAGATCTTTTTTGTACAATTCCTCTGTGTATTCTTGCCATCTCTTCTTAATATCTTCTGCTTTTTTTTAGGTCCATACCATTTCTGTCCTTTATCGAGCCCATCTTTGCATGAAATGTTCCTTTGGTATCTCTGATTTTCTTGAAGAGATCTCTAGTCTTTCCCATTCTGTTGTTTTCCTCTATTTCTTTGCATTGATCACTGAAAAAGGCTTTCTTATGTCTTCTTACTATTCTTTGGAACTCTGTATTCAGATGTTTATATCTTCCCTTTTCTCCTTTGCTTTTCATTTCTCTTCATTTCACAGCTATTTGTAAGGCCTCCCCAGACAGCCATTTTGCTTTTTTACATTTCTTTTCCCTGGGGATGGTCTTGATCCCTGTCTCCTGTACAGTGTCACGAACCTCATTCCATAGTTCATCAGGCACTCTATCAGATCTAGGCCCTTAAATCTATTTCTCACTTCCACTGTATAATCATAGGGATTTGATTTAGGTCATACCTGAATGTTCTGGTGGTTTTCCCTACTTTCTTCAATTTAAGTCTGAATTTGGCAATAAGGCATTCATGGTCTGAGCCACAGTCAGCTCCTGGTCTTGTTTTTGCTGACTGTATAGAGCTTCTCCTTCTTTGGCTGCAAAAAATATAATCAATCTGATTTCGGTGTTGACCATCTGGTGATGAAATGATACTCACAGAAAACTAGTCAATCTAATCACACTGGGACCATAGCCTTGTCTAACTCAATGAAACTAAGCCATGCCCATGGGGCTACCCAAGATGGGCAGGTCATGGTGGAGAGATCTGACAGAACTGTACTTTAGAGATTAAAAAATAATAACAGTAAGTGTGCTGTGACCATGTGATGTGGGTGGAGAGACTGACTTCAAAGGAACATGAGGAGACATCTTAAGGTTAAATAAGCGTTTTATATCTTGATTGGTTTGCTAGTTACACATGCATATACATTTGTCAAAACTCAGAGCAATATACTTAAAATGATTTCCTTTTATTGTAACTAAATTATATTCAAAAAAGTTGATTTTAAAGCAAAATAAACAAATAATAGTTACTAATTTTAGCTCATTAAATAATGTAGGAATCCAAGAGACTCCACTGACATTAAATAATTAGTTAATTAATTAAAAGTGGAGAAACTCACAGTAGAATGTCAATGTCTAAAGACAGAAGGAATCTGGAAAATCACCACTTAGAAACCTTATTCAAAATAATTAACTCAGCCAAGAAGTATCAATAAATGTTAAATGAGTAAGTAAATGTTTGCTGGGAAATGTGATATTTACATATTTTCAAATACCTCCAAATAAAATACATATTGAATACATACAAAAGAAAGTGATTTATAGTCAAGAAACATGACAAACCCTAGTTTAAGTGATGAAAGTCCACAAACTGCATACTACCTGATAAGATACCTTCATTTCAGGATATTCCTGGCAAAAGTACACACCCTAAATCTAATTCCAAAGAAACATAAATGTAAGTTAAAGAATATTTACAAAATCATTGGAGGAATCTAAAGAAACATGATAAATAAATGAAGCACATGATCAATGATTGGATTATTTGATATAAAGGACATTATTGGTACAACTGGCAACACTTGAGTGGAATCTGATTATCAGATAATAGCATGTATCAGAGTTAATTTTCCAATTCTGATGGTTGTAATCTGGTTATATAAGCGAATATCCTGATTCAAGAAAATATATTCTAGTATTCTGAAATACTGGCATACCTTTTAAGTAAAGTAAGTGAAGTGAAGTCACTCAGTCCTGTCTGGCTCTTTGCGACCCCATGGACTGTAGCCTATCAGGCTCCTCCATCCATGGGATTTTCCAGGCAAGACTACTGGAGTGGGTTGCCATTTCCTTCTCCAGGAGATCTTCCCTACCCCGGGACCGAACCCGGGTCTCCCACATTGTAAACAGACGCTTTACCATCTGAGCCACCAGGGAAGTCTAATTTACTCTCAAATTATTCAAGAATAAAGGGAGTAAGAAAATCTCTCAGTACTATTTATGCTTAAATTTTACTAACTTCTTAGAGGGTTCATTAGAGCCATAAAATGAAGAAACTAATATTTCCCCAGCCTGATAAAAACCACATATCCATTTTTACTAGACACAGAATAGCATTATCTTTACAAAATGCATATGGAAGTCCTGCGTGTCAGTATAAAGCTAATAGCACTTACCAAACATGATTGGAAAAATAATATTGTATATATATATATATATATTACACAAAAATCATTATTTAAACAATATTCACCAGGATGTTCAAAACCCTCATATTTTAAAGCAATTATTGTTGATTATCATTTTCAGAGATTTTGGTTAGCCAGTTTTTTAATTTAGTCTCCACCACAAAAAAATTAGGGCTTCCCTGGTGGCTCAAACAGTAAAGAATCCACCTGCAATGCAAGTGACCTGGGTTCAATCTCTGGGTCAGGAAGATCCCTTGGAGAAGGAAATGGCTACCCACTCCAGCATTCTTGCCTGAAGATCACTTTCCACCCCTTTTCCTGGCCCATTTAATATAGCTTAAATAGTTGAGTATGCAAACCAATGAACTATTATTATCTTTCAAGGTGACATGCTTACTTTACACTCTTAATTTTTCTGATTTTTATTCTGAGATTCTACACTTCAGCTCCAAATACTGTATTAATACCTCCAACTTTCCAAAGCCTTGATCTAATTCAAATTCAGACATTACATTTTAAGACATTTTCATATTTTCAGAGTAATGTGTTAAACTATAAAGTCACTGATCATGAACTTTTCAAAACAAACAAAGTATAGCCAGGGTCATCAGTACACATAAGTACATCAAGCCAGCTGTTAAAATATTGAGATATTTCCATTCTCCTTGATATTTGGGCTTCCCTGGTGGCTCAAGTGATAAGGAAGCTGCCTGCAATGTGGGAGAGCTGAGTTCAGTCCCTGGGTTGGGAAGACCCCTTGGATGAGGGTGTGGAAACCCACTCCAGTATTCTCGCCCAGAGAATCCCCTTGGACAGAGGAATGTGGCAGGCTATAGTCAATGGGGTTGCAAAGAGTTGGACACAACTAAGTGACAAAGCACAGCACTTGATACTTAGCTGCGTTTCTGAACCAGAAATATTCACTGTGGTCTTTTCACTGTGATCTTTGCCAAACCTGATGCCATGTCAGGATCCCTCCTCTGAACTCATTATCCTGAAACTAAAGACATCAGGATAGGAATGCCAGAGGGCCTCCAGAATTCATTTTCAGAACCATGGCCAGTGTCTTCAAGGACTTGCCCATGAGTCACAGGTCACAGTACTGTGTTGTGTATTTGAAAGCTTTTAAAGGAACAGATCTTAAAAGTTCTCATAACAAGCAAAAAATAAATGAAAATAGTAACTGTATGAGGTGATGAATATTAACTAAACTTACCGTGGAAGTCATTCTGCAATATATATTTATACCAAATCATTTTGTTATACACCTTAAACTTATATAATGTAATCTATCAATTATGTCTCAATAAAAGTGGAAGAAAAAGTATTTTTAACATCACCTGGGGAATGTCCACTTATCCACACAAATCAGTTTCTTACATTTGTCTGTACTGATCATTTCCTCTAAATTTTATTTATGTTACTATTGTCTCAAACAAAATCTCTAAAGTGAAATTATTTACCTTATTCATAAATACCTTAAAAGGTAAACATACACTAGTATTGAACACTTTGAATTCTTATACTAATTTTATTCATTTTACAAAAGTCACTACATTATTAGTTTTATTTTAGGGAGATGACCCAATATAAATCTACTTTTCCCTATTAAGTTCCCAGGTGATGATAATACTGCAGAACTAAGGATCACACATTGAGAACCATCGGTATAGATAGGAACAGTCATTCTAAACTCTTGCTATGACAATACAGTTATTCAAAATAACTTTATTCTTCCGTGGATTTTTATTTACTTTAATTGTGATAAAATACAGATACAAAATTTATTACCTTAGCCATTTTTAACTGTGCAGTTCAGTAGTATTATATATATTCACAGGTGGATTCTTTACTGACTGAGCTACCAGGAACCATTCCATATATATTCACACTATTGTGCAACCAATCTCCAGAAGAGCTCTTTTCAATTTGTTGAACTCTGTATCCTTTAAACAATACCGAATTCTCTACTCATTAGCAATCTAATTTCTGTTTCTATGAATCTGACTACACTATATACTTCATATAAGTGGAATCACATAGGATTTGTCTTTTTGCAATTGGCAGGTCAAAAAGCAACAGTTAGAACTGGACATGGAACAACAGACTGGTTCCATTTGCAAAAGGAGTACATCAAAGCTGTATATTGTCACTTTGCATATTTAACTTATATGCAGAGTACATCATGTGAAATGCTGGGCTGGATAAGTACAAGCTGGAATTAAGATTGAAGGGAGAAATATCAATAACCTCAAATATGCAGGTGACACCACCCTTAAGGCAGAAAGTGAGGAGGAACTAAAGAGCCTCTTGATGAAAGTGAGAGAGGAGAGTGAAAAAGCCGGCTTAAAACTTAATCAAAAAAAACAAATATCATAGCATCCAGTCCCATCACTTCTTGGCAAATAGATGGGAAAACAATGGAAATAATGACAGACTTTATTTTGGGGGGCTCCAAAATCACTTCAGATGGTGACAGCAGCCATAAAATTAAAAGACATTTGTCCCTTGGAAGAAAAACTATGACCAACCTAGACAGCATATTAAAAAGCAGAGACATTACTTTTCTGACAAAGGTCCATCTAGTCAAGGCTGTGGTTTTTCCAGTAGTTGTGTATGGATGTGAGAGTTGGACTGTGAAGAAAGCTGAGTGCCGAAGAACTGAGGCTTTTGAGCCTTGGACTGAAAGGAGATCCAACTAGTCCATCCTAAAGGAAATCAATTCTGAATATTCATTGAAAGGACTGATGCTGAAGTTGAAGCTTCAGTACTTTAGCCACCTGACGAGAAGAACTGATTCACTGGAAGAGACCCTGATGTTGGGAAAGATGGAAGATGGGAGGAGAAGGGGATGACAGAGGATGAGATGGTTGGATGGCATCACTGATGCGATGGACATGAGTTTGAGCAGGCTCCAGGAATTGGTGATGGATAGGGAAGCCTGGTGTGCTGCAGTCCATGGGGTTGCAAAGAGTCGGACAAGACTGAATAACTGAACTGACTAACTGAATGTTGTCAAGTTTCATTCATGATGCAGCAGGTATCAGGATTTTCTTCCTTTTTAAAGTTGAATACTAGGCTATTGTACAGAGTATGTGCTCAGTCGCTGAGTCACATCTGACTGTGACTCCATGGACTGTAGCCTGCCAGGCTCCCCTCTCCATGGCATTTCTCCAGCACTGGAGCAGGTTTCCATCTCCCTTCTCCAGGGCTTCCCAACCCAGAAATTGAACTCATGTCTCCTGCACTGGTAGGAGGATTCTCTACCACTGGGTCACCAGGAAAGCCCATGCTATTGTACATATACACCACATTTTATTTATCCATGTATCCATTGAGGGACACATGGGTTTCTTCCACCTTTTGACTATTGTGATTAATGCTTGCTATGAACACATGCATACAAATATCTTTGTGATCTCGCTTTCAACTCTTTTAAAGTTGAAAAATTGGATCACATTGTAATTTTATTTTTAATTTTTTGAGAAACTGCCACGTGGTTTTCCATAGTGACAGCACCATTTTGCATTGCCACCAATAGTACACAGGGGTTACAATTTCTCCACATCAACAACACTTTTTCTCTTATATTATATATATATATAGTTTTCCATATTGACTGAACCATTTTCATTTCTACCAATAGTACACTGTGGTTATAATTTCTCCACATTCTCAACCAACACTTTTTCTTTTTTTATACATATATAAAGTAGCCATCCTAATGGGTATAAATGACATACTATTTAAAAAAATATAAAACCAAAGCATATTAAAGTTACGTAACTTATGAAAAATGTTTCTCAAGGATTTTCTCTGGTGTCTTTGATCTTTTTCTTTTTTCCTGAGTTAAATATTCAAGGTTAGAATCTTATTTTAGCTATATAGTTATTTTGAGATATTATACATAATTTCTTAACTATAATCTTTATTTTAACATGAAAAAGTCACTGTTGACTAAAATAATACTTTTACAATGTTACTAAAATGGTGATGGTTATTAACGTCACTAATGATTCACCCTGGATAACAAAAACCATAGGGACATAGAAGTTAGACTTTTTTCTGGTCTCATTTTTACAAATTCTGAATGTTGTATTAAATAGCATTTCCCCAGTAAATCTCATGGACCTAGTTCCAATACTAATTAGCTGTTCTGGCTTTTAACCCATCTCCAGGGAACTTTCCACTTCCTTTTTTTAGCATTAGTATAGAACTTTTTTTGCCCTTTCTGTTTTTGCATGTAGTTTATTCTTTCTATTTCTATATTTTTATCTATAAACAAACCCGTTTTATCTTTTTATAATGAGATATATTGGCATATAATATTAGTACTAGTTTTATCTAACTCCCATTTTGATGATCTGTGACTTAAATTATCCTGGGATATTTTACCTGCAGGAGTCTTAAGACAAAAAAATCCCAATCCACAGAGGACAACAAATTACTATCGGAATCCCACAGTCCTCTGGGCCAGCAAACAAATTTCAAAAAGAGTTTCTATGTACACAGGTAAACCTACTCCTTTAGGATACTCTTCCCATTATGAACTACTTCTTACATCAATACAGTTTCTTCTTAAGTAGTCATTGGGTGGAGAATGGATATTCTTAGCAAAAAAGAATTAAATATAAAGGATTTACCATGCAGAAGTTCAAATTTTGATATGGGCTCTGAAAAAATGCATGTGAATAAACTAGTAAGCACTATTTCCCATCTAATTTGTAACCTAAAGTTGTATCTCTTTTCTTTAGACATTTAAGATCCAATTTTTAAAGTGCTTTAAAATAATATAAAGTACACACACATATTGGTAAACAATTCACTTTGGAGATGGTTATTGCAAAATTAATTTTTAAAATAAAAGTCCATGGCTGGGTTGTCTGTTTGAGTATATGTTTGAAAGACAAAACTGTATGTAGAAAAGTTTAGAGGAGATTACTTATTAAAAAGTAAGAATTACATGAAAATATTTATTAAATTATATTAAAATATTACATCAAAGTTTAGTGAGTATATTTCATCCACCTAGAGACAAGATTGGCCTCTGCATCAAATGATTACTAATTACAAGAGGCAGTGGACTGGATTTATTAAGCATTCAGACCAGATACCCTGTGTTCAAATTCTGATTCTCCCACTTGCCTGCTCTGTGCTGTGCTTAGTTGCTCAGTTGTGTCCTACTCTTTGTGACCCCATGGGCTTAAGTTCACAACGCTCCTCTGTCCATGGGGATTCTCCAGGCAAGAATACTGGAGTGGGTTTCCAGGCCCCCCTCCAGGGCCTGCTTTCTAATCCCTAGCAAATTATTATATTTATTTGTTCCTTCTTGGTGTTTTCTCATCTGTAAAACAGGAGTAAAAAATCTACACTATAGTTATTCCAAAGAATCAGTTTTTCTAAATTTTCTATAATATTAATACATAATAGATATATACATAATTTTCTGGAGCTCAAATGCTTATGTTTAAAAGTGAGATCTCCAAAATTTCCTGGGATTCCAAATATCCCATTAGAAAGTTGCAGATCTACAGCCTCAATCCCTTAAAATCAGTATTTACCTTTTGGCGTCTATAGAAATTTGCTTAGAAAATCATACTTTTAATAAACAAAACATAATGTTTCAATTATTTCAAGTGATTATTTTAGTGTTGCCTGTAGGATAAATGTCAATTAGCATATTTCAACAAACTATTTATATTTGACTAGATGACACACAGCTTTCACCATTAGTCAGATTCCATATCTCATCAGCTTCATATCTTAGTCATTCTCTTTACTAGGTTAAAAAATATATCGTATTTCAGATTTTTCATTAAGGTGGCAGCAACTATTGGCAGCCTCCAAGTCTGTGCATTTCAATTTAAAGTAGATGTAGAAATTGTGAAGAGTTTTCTCATAGAAGACTATACACAGCCCTCTTTTGTATGTTTGAGACAGAAATTAGAGACAGCTACTATAAACCATGAAAATAATTTATTCCTTTAAGCAATGACCCACTTGCTAACCCAATATGTCCTCACTAAATGGACATAAGGTAAAGAATGTGTAGACCTAGTGGAGAGGAAATCTAAGCAAATTTTTGAACTATTTAAAACCTGAAATATTTTTTAAAGTTTCAATTTGGGGTTGTAGTGAATGGATACCCATTCCATTTTTTGTTTTATTCATCCTTAAGAACTATTTTTCTGCTTGTTATTTCTCTTAGTGATTTGGATGAAGTTTTTGACAGCTGACAATTCATATATAAATAACAAAGATAAAATTAATTAAAATTAACATTCAGCCCTTAAGACATGGCAGATATTCTGAGTTCTTTTACATACATTTAATTTAAAGATATATAACTTACTTATATTATCTTTTTTGTCCATCACAACGACCTTTGAGATAAGTACTATTCTTGTCCTCATTAATTACAGATTATATAACTGATGCACAAAGAAGTTAAGAAAATTGTATGGGGCCACACAAACAATAAATGATGGGGCTAGGATTTAAACTTACTCATCCTGACTCCTTATTGTCAAATTCAGACTTAAATTGAAGAAAGTAGGAAAACCACTAGACCATTCAGGTATGACCTAAATCAAATTTGTAACAATTATAGAGTGGAAGTGACAAATAGATTTAAGAGACTAGATCGTATAGACAGAGTGCCTGATTGAACTATGGACAGAGGTTCATGACATTGTACAGGAGACAAGGAGCAAGAACATCCTCAAGAAAAAGAAACACAAAAAAGCAAAATGGCTGTCTGAAGGCTTACAAATAGCTGTGTAAAAAAGAGAAGCAAAAAGCAAAGGAGAAAAGGAAAGATATACCCATTTGAATGCAGAGTTCCAAAGAATAGCATGGAGATATAAGAAAGCCTTCCTCAACAATCAATGCAAAGAAATAGAAGAAAACCACAGAATGGGAAAGACTAGAGATCTCTTCAAGAAAATTAGAGATAGCAAGGAAACATTTCATGCAAAGATGGGCTCGATAAAGGACAGAAATGGTATGGACCTAACAGAAGCAGAGGATATTAAGAAGAGGTGGCAAGAATACACAGAAAAACTGTACAAAAAAGATCTTCATGACCCAGATAATCATGATGGTGTGATCACTGACCTAGAGCCAGACATCCTGGAATGTGAAGTCAAGTGGGCCTTAGGAAGCATCACTATGAACAAAGCTAGTGGAGGTGACAGAATTCCAATTGAGCTATTTCAAATCCTGAAAGATAATGCTGTGAAAGTGCTGCACTCAATATGCTGGCAAATTTGGAAAGCTCAGCAGTGGCCACAGAACTGGAAAAGGTCAGTTTTCAATTCCAATCCCAAAGAAAGGCAATGCCAAGGAATGCTCAAACTACTGCACAATTGCACTCATCTCACACACTTGTTAAGTAATGCTCAAATTTCTCCAACCCAGGCTTCAACAGTACATGAACCATGAACTTCCAGATGTTCAAGCTGGTTTTAGAAAAGGCAGAGGAATCAGAGATCCAATTGCCAACATCCTCTGGATCATCAAAAAAGCAAGAGAGTTCCAGAAAAACATCTATTTCTGCTTTATGGACTATGCCAAAGCATTTGACTGTGTGGATCAAAATAAACTGGAAAATTCTGAAAAAGATAGGAATACCAGACCACCTGACCTGCGTCTTGAGAAATCCGTATGCAGGTCAGGAAGCACCAATTAGAACTGACATGGAACAACAGACTGGTTCCAAATAGGAAAAGGAGTATGTCAAGGCTGTATATTGTCACCCTGCTTATTTAACTTATATGCAGAGTACATCATGAGAAATGCTGGGCTGGAGGAAGCGCAAGCTGGAATCAAGATTGCTAGGAGAAATATCAATAACCTCAGATATGCAGATGACACCACCTTTATGGCAGAAAGTGAAGAAGAACTAAAGAGCCTCTTGAAAGTGAAAGAGGAGAGTGAAAAAATTGGCTTAAAGCTCAACATTCAGAAAATGAAGATCATGGCATCTGGTCTCATCACTCATTGCAAATAGATGGAGAAACAGTGGAAACAGTGGCAGACTTTATTTTGGGGGGCTCCAAAATCACTGCAGATGGTGACTGCAGCCATGAAATTAAAAGACGCTTACTCCTTGGAAGAAAAATTATGACCAACCTAGATAGCATATTAGAAAGCAGAGACATTACTTTGCTGACAAAGGTCCATCTAGTCAAGGCTGTGATTTTTCCAGTAGTCATGTATGGATGTGAGAGTTGGACTGTGAAGAAAGCTGAGCGCCAAAGAATTGATGCTTCTGAACTGTCGTGTTGGAGAAGACTCTTGAGAGTCCCTTGCTCTGCAAAGAGATCCAACCAGTCCATCTTAATAGAAATCAATTCTGAATATTCATTGGAAGGACTGATGTTGAAGCTGAAACACCAATAATTTGGCCACCTGGTGCAAAGAGCTGACTCACTTGAAAAGACCCTGATACTGGGAAAGTTTGAAGGTGGGAGAAGGGGACAACAGAGAATGAGATGGTTGGATGGCATCACCGACTCAAAGGGCATGAGTTTGATTAAATTCCAGGAGTTGGTGATGGACAGGGAGACCTGGTGTGCTGCAGTCCATGGTGTCGCAAAGAGTTGGACAAGACTGAGCAACTGAAGTGAACTGAACTGATCCTGACTCCAGAATCTAGCCTCTAAGTTGCAACAATAATCTTTCTATTAGGATTCTTTCATTTTTAAATGACAAAATGTCACATTCAAAATAGCTTAAGACAAAAAAAATGCTAAAAATTTGACTTCTTTCACTATTAAATACATTCCAAGAAATATCTTTGGCACTTCTCCCTATATCAGGCCTGTCTCATTCTTTTTTTGGCTTCATTCTCAAGCAAAACTCCTTTAGAGTTGACAGTGGTTGAAATTTTATCCTATCAAAATTCCCATTAGAGGAGAGATATAAAGGTGTGGGTGGGGGCAGGAGAAGGGGGACTTATTTTCCCCAACAGTTTTAGGAAAATATTTGACTATATACTTAATTATATATTAAACAAATGATATTGCCTTGTAATCAATGAGTTTGAGTCACTGAGTCTTGATCACCTTCTTATATAGAGTTGAGTCAAAAGGCATACCTGAAAATGCATACACTGATACAGCTGTAATGGAAAATTATTCACATTTTTCATTATGTCTTTCCACTCTGAATCAAGATCTGTTGATGAGTGCCAGGTTTCTGAATAAATAAAGGAATTATGATGTGAATTATCATTTAGTTAATTAATTACCTAATTAGGTATCAATTATCATTTGAATAATATTTCAAAAATATGCCCATTACTCACCATCCTTGCTATATAGATAGCTGATTCTCTATTAGTTTGATGCCATTTCATTTGTTCTAGTCCACAAAATATCATTAAGGGGATCAATTAACAGTAAAACTCTTTTTTGTGTTATAGACGTTCTGTGATAAACAGATAAAAAGTGGTCAAGAAATTTTCTCCTGTAAACACAGATAACGTGAGATAATTCTTTATCAGTAAGTCAAATGATTTATTCAAATTTAAGTTAAATATATGACAGCAATTATCCTTTTATATTTCATATCATATGTTGATATTATGTTACTTCCAATATTGTAAACTGATAAAGTATTGTTTTATTTTTTACCATAATACTAAAGGTGCATTTCACTTTTCAATATTCTTAGCAGTTATTTGACTTGTGACAATTTTTTCATCTCAAAAGTATATCTTGAATTATGTTTTTGTGTTTTTTGGTCTATTCTCTGCCTTTCATGTCCAATAATTGATTTTCTGTGTTCTTGAAAAACTTGAAGTTTTCCCAAAAGTTTCATCTGTTATAGTTAAAAAGGACATGCCACTAATTAAGAGCATTTCATATTATAAGATACACTGATTAGTAAAAGCAAAAAATTATAAGCCTCTTAAATTTCAGTTTTCAGTTATTCATGAGGTTTTCCTATGATCACTCTCCTATCACTTAATGCCTATAGATTTATTTATTCCAGTACATAAAAATTAATGTTCTGTATTTACACTGGAACAACAAACATTATTATCTTTTAAAATAAAATATTATTTATTTCAAGCTGTAATATTTACATAACCATTTTCATCTGACACACGCTTGGTCATTAAACCAATACAATTAAGCTTCTGCAAAAGTGACTGTCCCAATGTAAATGGACAGCATAAACTTGATCAAATTATTCAACAGGACATTAACACACTGACCACTAGGAATACAAGGCCTAAATTACCACTGGGAAAATGTGTACACTTAGAAAGTACTGAATGCATGGTTCCCTGATTCTCTTGCAATCTCTGTGGAAATGTCTCCTTGAGTCAAGCTTAACTTCATGAACTGGAGGAAATATCTGGGGAGGTGTGGCCAAGATAGTGCTGTAAGAGAACCCTGGGATCACCCTCTCCCCCAGGTACACCAAATTATAACTATTTAAAGAGCAACTATCTATAAGAATCACATGAAGACTGGAAAAATAGATTTTCCACAACTAAATATATTAAAAATAAAAAGCACACAAGATGGGAGGAGGGGTAAAAAGACAAGGTAGAACCAAGATCCACCACAAAGAATATGCAACCCACCAATGGGAGAATAATCATCACAATTTCAGAGGCTCTTGCCAAGAAAGAATGACTCAAATTCCACATCAGGTGTACCAGCCCAGGAGTCATGCCTCAGAAAGACACACCTCTAGAACATCTGGCTCTGAAGACCAGTGGCTGGCTCTTGCATATGGCTGAGATTAGGGGGCTTCAGAAAATAGATACTCTGCTCTTAAATGGCTCGCACAAAATCTCACATACTCAGAGATTACATGCAGAGGCAGTATGTTAAAAAAAGAGCCTGAGTCAGATACACTTGCTAATCTTAAACTTTCAAGAAAGTAAGAGGCAACTGGGACTCCACCCGGGAACATAAATGCTGGCAGAGGCCATTTTGAAAAAGTTCACTCTATCACAAGAAATCTAGTGCTGGAAAGAGCCATTTTGAAGTCTTCCTTCTAATTTATTAGTGCTGGGGGCTTACCTACCCACCAGCAGGCTAGCACCAGACCCAGGAATCCACAAGGTATGAAGCCAGCAGCATAATGTCCCAGCCCCTCATAGCAGGAGTTGAAGCCTCTGAAAGAGGCAAGACCTGGCAGCTAACCAGGCTGACAGTCAGCCCCACCTAGCACCACACTCACAGCAGTCAGTCCCACCACAACAGAAGATACCACACAGCCTACACAGAGAGCACTCTGAGAGCATTTAGATTCAGTGACCACACAGGAATACGCTGCTGGGCCCCATAGGACATCTCCTGGGCTGTAAAATCAGAAAACATAACCAACTGACCTAACACATAAAGGTAAACACAAAGATTTCTGCAATATGAGAAGACAGAGGAGTATGTTTCAAATGAAGGAACATGACAAAACCTCAAAAATGAACTAATTAATGTGAGGATATGTAATATATCCATTAATAAATCAAAGCAATTAATAATCATAAAGATGCCCAACCAATCAGGATAAGAATGAACACAGTGAGAAGTTCAGCAGAGAGTTAGAAAATATAAAAAGCCAAGTAGAAATTAACAATGGAATAGCTTAAATAAAAATTACACTAGAAGGAATCAGCAGTAGAGTAGATGATATAGAGGGACAGATCAGTGAACTGGAAGGCAGTAGTAGAGATTACCCAATTTGAACAACAACAACAACAAAAAATTAATAAGGACCATGGAAGAGAACTCTGAGACAACATCAAGCATAGTACCTTTTGCATTAGAGAAGTCCCAAAAGAAGAAGAGACAGATAAAGAGGCAGAGAACGTATTTGAAGACATAATAGCTGTAAACTTTCCTAACCTGGGAAAGGAAACAGACATCCAGGAAGAGGAGCCACATAGAATCCCATACAAGATAAACCCAAATAGATTCATAACATGACACTATAACTAAAATGACAAATACTAAAGATAAAGAGAATCTTAAGAGCATCAAGAAAAATTCAGTGAGTTATGTACAAGAAAACTACCATCAGACAATAATCTGACTTTCCAGCAGAAGTTTGCAGGCCAGAAGGGAGTGGAATGATATATTCAAAGTGATAAAAGAGAAAAATCTAAACCAAGTATACTCACCCTAGCAAAGCTACCATTCAGATTTTAAGGAGGGATAGTTTTACAGACAAGCAAAAGCTAACAGAGTTCAGAACCTCTAAACTGACTTTACAAAAAATGTTAAAATGACTTCACTAGTAGAAAACAAAAGACTACAGCTAGAAATACAAAAATTATGAAAGGAAAAGTCTTATTGATAAAGGCAAGCATACATTAAAGGTATTAGGTCAAACATTTGTACAACTAGCAGAAAGATTAAAAGATAAAAGTAGTGAAATCATCTATAATCATAATAAGTATCAATAGTAAAGGATACACAAAGGATGTAAAATATGATGTCAAAAATATTATACTTGGGAAGTGGGTAAAAATGCAGAGTTATTAAAATGTGTTTGAATTTGAGAGTATCAATTTAAGATAATCACTATTATAGATAATATATTTAATAAATAAGCATACTTACATATATATACATCTATTTATGATATATGGGTATATATGAATCTCATGGAAACCACAAACCAAAAACCTACAATAGACATATGCACAAAGTAGAGAAAGAAATCCAAATATAACATTAAAGAGTAGTCATAAAGTCACAAGGGAAGACAGCAAAAGAATAAGAAACAGAGCTACAAAGACAACCAGAAAACATTAACAAAATGGCAATTGGTACACAGTCATCAATAACTGTTTTAAAGGTAATTGAACTATTATAGGCCAATAACTGTGATAAGGATGCAAAAATCCTCACAAAATATTAGCAAAGTGAATTCAATAGTATACAGGAAGGAACATACAGTATGTCCAGGTGGGAGACAGAACAGAAACCACAACAGAAAACTAAAAAATTGATCACATGGATCACAGTCTTGTCTCACTGAATGAAACTATGAGCCATGCTGTGTAGGGCCACCCCAGACAGACGGGTCACGGTGGAGAGTTCTGACAAAACATGGTCCACTGGCGAAGGGAATGGCAAACCACTTCAATATTCTTACTTTGAGAACCCCATGAACAGCTTGAAAAGGCAAAAAGATATGACACTGAAAGGTCGGTAGGTGCCCAGTAAAGAACAATATTGCATAGGAACCTTGAATGTTAAGGCCATGAATAAAGGTAAATTGAAAGTGTTCAAAAAGAAGGTGGAAGAGTGGACATCGACATTTTAGGAATCAGTGAACTAAAATAGACCAGAATGAACGAATTTAATTCAGATGACCATTATATCTACTACTGTGGGCAAGAATCCTTTAGAAGAAATGGAGTAGCCCTAACGATCAACAAATGAGTCCGAAATGCAGTACTTGGGAACAGTCTCAAAAATGACAGGATGATTTCTATTTCTTTCCAAGGCAAAGTATTCAATACCACAGGAATCCAAGTCTACGCCCCAACCACTAACGCTGAAGAAGCTGAAGTTGAATGGTTCTAGGAAGACCTACAAGACCTTCTAGAACTAACACCCCAAAAAGATGTCCTTTTCATCATAGGGGACTGGAATGCAAAAGAAGGAAGTCAAGAAATACCTGGAGTAATAGGCAAATTTGGCCTTGGAGTACAAAATGAAACAGGGCAAAGACTAACAGAGTTTTGCCAAGAAAATTCACTGGTCATAGCAAATACCCTCTTCCAACAACACAAGACATGACTCTACACATGGACATGACCAGATAGTCAATATCAAAATCAGATTGACTGTATTCTTTGCAGCCGAAGATAGAGAACTCTATACAGTCAGCAAAAAAAAATTCCAGGATCTGAGTGTAGCTCAGATCATAAACTCCTTATTGTAAATTCTGTCTTAAATTGAAGAAAGTAGGGAAAACCAGTAGACCATTCAGGTATGACATAAGTCAAATCCCTTACGATTATGCAGTGGAAGTGACAAATAGATTCAAGAGATTAGATACGATAGATAGAGTGGTGCTTGAAAAATTATGGGTGGAGGTTTGTAACATTGTAAAGAGGCAGTGATCAAAAACATCCTGAAGAAGAAATGCAAAAGGCAAAATGGTTGTCTGAGGAGTCCTTACAAATGGCTGATAAAAGAAGAGAAGCTAAAGGTAAAGGAGAAAAGGAAAGATATATCCATCCATCTGAATGCAGAGTTCCAAAGAATAGCAAGGAGATATAAGAACGCCTTCCTTAGTGATTGATGCAAAGAAATAGAGGAAAAAAATAGAATGGGAAAGACTAGAGATCTCTTCAAGAAAATTAGAGATACCAAGGGAACATTTCATGAAAAGATAGGCACAATAAAGGACAGAAACAGTATGGACCTAACAGAAGCAGAAGATATTAAGAGGTGGCAAGAATACACAGAAGAACCAC
This sequence comes from Bison bison bison, assembly GCF_000754665.1. Taxonomy (NCBI): domain Eukaryota; kingdom Metazoa; phylum Chordata; class Mammalia; order Artiodactyla; family Bovidae; genus Bison; species Bison bison. The sequence continues at coordinate 6,493,496 of NW_011494670.1, read as the reverse complement.
ACACACACACACATACACACACACAAATTCTAATGACCCAGATACCAGAAAGGTGTGATCATTCACCTAGAGCCAGACATCTTGGAATGTGAAGTCAAGTGGGCTTTAGGCAGCATCACTACGAACAAAGCTAGTTAAGGTGATGGAATTCCAGCTATTTGAAATTAGAATTTCAAATTCTAAAGGTGATATTGTGAAAGTGTTGCACTCAATATGCCAGCAAACTTGGAAAACTGAGCAGTGGTCGCGGGACTGGAAAGGGTCAGTTTTCATTCCAATTCCAAAGAAAGGCAATGCCCCAAATGTTCAAACCATCACACAATTGCAATCATCTTACATGCTAGCAAAATAATGCTCAAAATTTGCCAAGCAAGGCTTCAACAATACATTAACTGAGAAGTTTGAGATGTTCAAGCTGGATTTTAAAAAGGCAAAGGAACCAGAGATCAAATTGCCAGCATTTGTTGTATCATAAAAAAAGCTACAGAATTTCAGAAAACCCATCTACTTCTTCTTCACTAACTACACTAAAGCCTTTGACTGTGTGGGATCACAGTAAGCCTTTGTTGTGGGATCACAATAAACTGCGGAAAATTCTTCCACAGTTGGAAGATGGGAATTGGAATTGGAGATAGGAATACCAGACCACCTTACTTGCCTCCTGAGAAATCTGTATGCAGGTCAAGAATCAATAGTTAGAACCGGACATGGAACAATCTATTGGTTCCAAATAGGAAAAGGAGTACATCAATGCTGTATATTGTCACCTTGCTTATTTAACTTCTATGCAGAGTACATCCTGCAAAATGCCTGGCTGGAATCAAGATTGCTGGGAGAAATATCAATAACTTCAGATATGCAGATGACACCACCCTTATGGCAGAAAATGAAGAAGAACTAAAGAGCTTCTTGATGAAAGTGAAAGAGGAGAGTGAAAACGTTGGCTTAATGCTCAACATTCAGAAAACGAAGATCATGGCATCTGGTCCCATCACTTAATGGCAAATAGATGGGGAAACAGTGGAAACAGTGTCAGACTTTATTTTCTTGGGTTCCAATATCACTGCAAATGGTGACTGCAGCCATGAAACTAAAAGATGCTTGGTCCTTGGAAGAAAAGCTATTACCAACCTAGACAGTATATTAAAAAGCAGAGACATTACTTTGCTGACAGAGGTCCATCTGGTCAAAGTTATGGTTTTTCCACTAGTCATGTATGGATGCAAGAGTTGGACTATAATGAAAGCTGAGTGCTGAAGAACTGATGCTTTTGAACTGTGGTGTTGGACAAGACTCTTAAGGGTCCCTTGGACTGCAAGGAGATCAAATCAGCCAATCTTAAAGGAAATCAGTCCTGAATATTCATTGGAAGGACTGATGTTGAAGCTGAAGCTCCAATACTTTGGCCACCTGATGCGAAGAACTGACTCCTTGGCAAAGACCCTGATGCTGGGAAAGACTGAGAGCAGGAGAAGAAGGGGATGACAGAGGATGAGATGGTTGGATGGCACCACCAGTTTGATGGACACAAGTTTAAGCAAGCTCCAGGGGCTGGTTATGGACAGGAAAGCCTGGCGTGCTTCAATCCATGGGGACACAAAGAGTTGGACACAACTGAACAACTGAACTGAACTGAACCAATCCCATGTATCTTTTAAACCACCTACTTGCTTGTATTTTTTAATATTATTAGTAAATTTTACTCTTAATACGATTTCAGATTTGTCTGAGTTTTATTTGAAACATTTGTTCCTTATTTTTCCCAAAGCTCTTTTAACACACAAATGCACACTATACACACACACACAAATATCTTAGTCACATATAGAGATGAAATATAACTACAAAATTTAAACAGGTAATAAAGAACAGAGGATTCAGGATGATGGTTACCATCAGTAAGGGTGAAACAGGATGGGTTAATAAAAGGACAAAATCAGATGGCTAATTGATTATAGTCAATATCTTAGTTTTCATTTGAATTAGTGATTCCATGGGTGCTTACGGCATTATTAAAAATAACTATTAAGTTACAATCACAGTGAGATATTACAGCATGGCCGTTAGATTGGCTATCATCAAGAAGGTAAGAGGTAAGTATTGGTGAGGATGTGGAGAAAAAGGAATCATTATGCACTTTAGTGAAAATGTAAATTGGTGCAGTCAGAATGAAAAACAGGACAGAAGTTCTTTAAAAACTTAAAAAAGGAACTACCATCTGACCCTGCAATCCCACTTCTAGATATATATCTTAAGAAAATGAAAACAGGAACTTGAAGAAATATATGTACTTCAGTGTTCATTGTAGAGTTATTCATGAATAACCAAGATATGGAAATGACTCGTGTCCATCAACAGATGAATGGATAAAAAAGATATGATAAACATTGCTGGGGACCAGCCCCAGCTGATCCAGGGTATTCGACAGGGAGATGGCGTCGGCGACTATTTACATATTCATCAAAGATATAAAGAGTAATAGAATGAGGATAGCTCAGTCGGAAAATTCAGTGGAGAAAAGAGGCTGAGTAGCTTGGTTTACGCGGAAAATTAATATAACCTGTGACACCAGGTTAGCTCTGACCACGGAGGCCGCAGGCGCCCTCTCGAACAGTGGAAGGTGCCCCACCTTAGACACCTTCTCGAGTGGGTCTTAGAAGCCCAGGCAAATAAATGGTCGCAGAGGACCTCCGCGCTCCAGATGGAGACTCAGCTGGAAATTGAGGAGAAGAATGACATGGGGAGACCAAGCTTTGGTGAGCAAGGCCCGTAGCTTTATTTTCAACAGGGGCTTTTATACCCTAAGTTACACATAGAGGATAATAGGGGATGCAAAGTCAGCAGTCTTTGATTCTTATCAAAAACCAGGGTTTCTTTCCTGCAAATTTATCATATACAAATGGTTTAGGTGATTTACATCATCTTCTGGCCAGAAGGCCTATTAACATTTTATGACTCTTGACAAAGGTTTATCAACTGTAAGACTTATTTTCTCTAAGAGTAATTATTTTAAGGTTTGGCGCCATCTTCTGAAGGTGTTAGATAAAATTGCATTCCTATAGGGCAGAGGCGTAATGGGTTTACAACAAAGGAAATAATTTGTTACCTTAAGGGTCTAAAGTTGCTAACACCAAGGCCACCACTTATTTTTTCTACATACCAACTATATTAATTAATATACATTCAAGGATACAATACAGGGGATGTGGAAACTTGGCAGCAAGCACTGGCTCATCAATGAAATCTTTTACTAGTTTATTCTGACAATTTCGAACTCTCTGAGAGGCTCTAAGCTATTTGAATATCTTAAGCTTCCCGTGCCTTTCAAGGCTGGGAGACTGTAAACAATCGTATGCATAGCTGTAGGAGTCCGGGTAAACTTGTCAGGCAAGGTAGAGAGAGCCATCTGAGGGGTTTGGATTTAAACACTCCTAATTGACCAGGAACTTTATTAATTGGAGCTGTAAGTTAACTCTGACAGAAAGAGCAAGATATGGTGAGGGACAGCCCACAGTAAAGTCAGAGGTGAGAGCACAAAGCAATAAAGTAGGCAGACTCTGGTTTTTTGGGGGTAGATGCTCGAGAATATCCAGGGGGACTCCTGAGGCTCAATCCCGCCTTTGCGTATGCCGAGCCTCCTTCCTCATGACCTTTGTCACAAGTGGAATGCCTCACCAGCTCCCGGCACATACACACACATAAATATAAATATATACATATTTTTGTATATAGTGGAGCATTATTCAGCCATGAGAAAGAAGAAAATCCTGACATTTTCAACAACATGGAGGACATTGTGGACATCATGCTAAGTGAAATACTAAACCAGACATGAAAGTCAAATGTTGCATAATGTAATATGTGTAATGTAAAAGTTTAAAAGTCAAATTCATAGAATAGAAAAGTGTTTTTTTCAGGGGCTGCAGGGTGGGTGAAAGAGGGAAAGGCTGGCATAAGGGTACAAACTTTCAGTAATAAGGAATAAGATCTGAAGATATAATGTAAAACATAGTAATTATAGTTCATAATACTGTACTGTGTAACTGAAAATTTTCTAAGAGAGTCAAAGTTAAATGTTCTCATACAAATAAATGATGAACATGTTAATTAGCTAGATGAGGGAGATCCTTTCACAATGTATGTGTGTGTGCTTAGTCACATCTGACTCTGCAACCCCACAGACTGTAGAGCACAAGGCTCTGCTATCCATGGAACTTTCCAGACAAGAATACTGGAGTGGGTTGCTATTTCCTACTGCAGGCACCTTCCCGACCCACAGTTCGAACCTGTGTCTCTTGTGTCTCCTGGATCGGCAGGTGTATTCTTTACCACTGCACGACCTGGGAAGCCCATACATCAAATCACTATGATGTACACTTTAAATATCTTATAATTTTATGAACAAATTAATCAATAAAACTGAAATTAAAAATAAAATAAAAATAGGAAGCATGCAGAAATAGTGCAATTTAAAAATATACATACATAAACACTTAGGTACATTAAAAAATGTCAAAAGTAGGTTCACCCCAATACTGTTATGCTGTCATATTTCAATAAATCAATGAAATGACTAAATAGAAATATGTTTCCAGAATAAACTACAAGTAAATACAAAGGGATATAGAATAGAATGTTAATTAAATTTTACTTCCTAATACTTATTATAGTAGCTATTTGATATAAACTTCTTACATATATAATTGAATTTAAGGAACATTAAGTAGCAACTATCAAATTGTAGAAATATTCAGGGGATGGAAGGAACACATGCAATCTTCCTCCATCCTCAAATTCATTCAATAAAGCAACATGTAATAGCACAAAGAAGTTAAAATGAAGCAGTCAACTTTTAGTTAAGTATGACAAATTGACTGGGAAAAACACATTCCCTTCTGTTCCCTTTGGAGGCTATCCTTGAAATATAATAGCAGTCTGGCATGCTTTATACACTTTAAGATAGTGTTGGCAATTCAGAAAAAAAATGATATCTGTATCTGGCATTTAGGATTACCCTCATGAACATCTTGTTAGGTAATGTAAGTAGAGATTTGAATATAATATTGCTCCAGTCTAGAGGAGAGAAAGACACATAAATATCTCTTTAAATCATATATTCTATAATAAAAGTGTGATTCTGGTGATGTAGAAGATTTACAAGATAAATTAACCAACAAACTTAAGATTGCTACATAGACACTGAAATTGGCCAGTCTCAAATAAATGATTCATTTTATAATGAGCACATAAAATTTCGTAATTAAACAGATAACTTGGAAAAAAATTCACACATGAAAATATTAGTTAGGCAATGTGCATAATATGAAAAATAAAGAAAAACTTTAAAGAAAAACTTTCCACAATTAAATTTGCATAAAAAGAAACAAATAAAAAAATCACAATATTCAACATTTGCAAGAATGTGAAAAATAAACATTTATGCATTGCTGGTGGCAATACACATTCAAGTTTTTTTTGGGGGGTGGCAATTTAGCAGTATTTTTTAAAATCGTAAAATCATTCAGATCTCTTATTCTAGAATCACAATCTGGGGAACATAGTCTATAAATATAGATTAACTATTTTTAATGCTAAGTTAAATAAGCATGTGGAAATTTCTAAAGTAACCATTCAAAGAATAACAATCAAATACTTAACTTCCAAAGCACTAAAGAAACAATAAAGGAAATTGAAATATAATTCAAAAGTCAACTCAAAAGAAGGTAAATGAATTACAGGGAAAAATGAATATAGAAAAATCTAAATGAAGAAAGAACAAAATAGAATGTCAGAAAAAATACAATTATATCTGTAATTACAGTGAATAAATTAAAATTTATGAATTAATGTCAGAAAAGCCTTATTAAAACAAAATCCACTTACACACCACACCCAAGAAATATAGTGGTAAAAAGGCAAAAAGAGATAAGAAAAAAGATACAGACACAATGGAAAATGCCAAGAGAAAGCTCTAGTTGGTGTGTGTGTGTGTGTGAGTGTGCTCACACACGCACGCGCTAAGTTGCTTCAGTTGTGTCCGACTCTGTGTTACCCTATGGACTGTAGCCCACCAAGCTCCTCTGTCCATGGGATTCTCCAGGCAAGAATTCTGGAGTGGGTTGCCATGACCTCCTTCAGAGGATCTTCCCGAACCAAGGATCAAACCCACATCTCTTTAACTCTCTTGCACTGGCAGGCAGGCTCTTTACCAGTAGTGCTACCTGGGAAGTCCGAGCTGGTATAGCTACACAGAAACTTTACAGATGGGCTTCAAGACAAAAATTCACAACTAGAAATAGTGTCACTAAGTAAGGAAATGACCTTTCTAAATTTGTTAAATACCTAATACATCCATGTAAATACAATTGTAAAGAAATCTGAGGGAAAGGTAACCAGAAACATCAGCATAGTAACTAGTTCTAGCATGAAAGGCGGGCAGCAGCAGTGTTTACACTGGCATTTGAAGATAAACAGTGGTGCCCCTGGTTTTATTATCCTTTATAAACTGAATATATATGTTAGCTAAATATATTCATTCTACATATATTTCATAAAATTAGCATAATATAATGTACAGTTAAACAAACAAATTTAAAGGTATGCGTAATAGTTACCAAGTTGTGTTAGAAAGGTAGAATTTTTGTCATATTCTTGAAAATATTTTCAACCACCTTCTTACTCAAACAAATTATGAAATATATGTTTAACACTAAATATGAGAATATAGATGAGTGACATATCTATTATTAAATAGTTAATGAACCGAGAGCTTTTAGAGCATAAGCATACCTTCTGCCATTGACTTGTTTGGAAATTGAAATTTATGTCACCCAATACAGAAACCAGAAGTTAAAGGAGATTAAGACCTTATAAAGCATAAAATAAAAGCCCAAAGTTAAATGATTCCCAAAAGCTTGTGTTGTAAATTTTCTAGTTTAAAAAATATCCACATAGCCTTTTCAGATCAGATCAGTCACTCAGTCGTGTTCAGCTCTTTGCGACCCCATGAATCGCAGCATGCCAGGCCTCCCTGTCCATCACAAACTCCCAGAGTTCACTCAGACTCACATTCATTGAGTCAGTGATACCATCCAGCCATCTCATCCTCTGTCGTCCCCTTCTCCTCCTGCCCC
>NW_011494670.1:6485282-6485963 GCF_000754665.1 Bison bison bison | reverse complement strand
CCCATGAAGTGATGGGACCGGATGCCATGATCTTCGTTTTCTGAATGTTGAGCTTTAAGCCAACTTTTTCACTCTCCACTTTCACTTTCATCAAGAGGCTTTTGAGTTTCTCTTCACTTTCTGCCGTAAGGGTGGTGTCATCTGCATATCTGAGGTTATTGATATTTCTCCTGGCAATCTTGATTCCAGCTTGTGTTTCTTCTAGTCCAGCGTTTCTCATGATGCACTCTGCATATAAGTTAAATAAACATAGCCTTTTACCCATAGTTAATGTTTAAATTCCTACTAAAAATAGTACAAACCAAACCATTCCAATTCAGATATATAAGATGGTGAATGTAGAAATGATTCTTCATAAAAGAAATCAAATACTTAAGTACAAATATTTAATTTTTTATTAATTAGTATTTTTAATTTTTCCTGAAAGAATTTACTTAGAGATATAAAATAAAGACATAATCAATTCTTTATAATGGCATTTTTCTCTTTTTGGTGCAAGGCAAAAGGCTCTTTAAAGTGCAACTTTGGGAGGAGGAGCCAAGATGGCGGAGGAGTAGGACAGGGAGAACATTTTCTCCCCCACAAATTCATCAGAAGAGCATTTAAACGTCGAGTAAATTCCACAAAACAACTTCTGAATGCCGGCAGAGGACATCAGGCACCCAGAAAAGCAATCCAACT
>NW_011494670.1:6481520-6485182 GCF_000754665.1 Bison bison bison | reverse complement strand
AAAAAAAAAAAAAAAATAAAGTGCAACTTTGCTTGAGATATATAATTAATTATATTTCATTGAATTAATTATATTTAATATTATTTAGCAACAAATACTTAGACTGAATAGGTATATTTATTCACTTTACTTCCACTGAAAACACTAAGAAATATAAAGAACCAGAGAGTCTATGAATTTGTAACTACATATAAACACTGTTTTATGGGGGAAGGTAGCTTCTCACAGTACATTACTGAATACTTTATTAAATGTTGAATGGGTTTGGTGATGAATTAGCACAACTTAAGCGAGGGTTAAAGGTAGTAGTGCATTAACTGCAGAATGTCGTTATAAGCACTTTCTATTTTGGATTATTACTTTTTTACTTATTTGTCAGATGTGTGGACTTCGACCTCTGTTCTGAGTTCAGCATAGTAAAATCTTCTAAAGGACAAAAAAATAGTAGAAAACTCTAACAGAGTAGTATAAAATATATTATGGCCTATCAGTAATTATAATTCTGTTGGAGAAAGCAATTCTATTACAGTTCTTATTGTTAGACACTTCTTTTAACTGTCTGGAAAAAAGAAAACTATTTCTGTTAGCTAGGATTTTTGTTTTTGGCATGTGCTCAAAAATAACTAATATTTCCTGACCATTTTTAAAGAAGAGAGAATACATTATACACACTCATACACACATCTGTATCTACACACACACACACATATGTGACAGACACACATACATCTTTATGTTACGACAATTTTTCTTTAAAACATCAGTCTTGTCATTTTCATTCATAGAAACACAAGAACTTACCAGTTTACTAAATCTGAAAAGGAATCTCAAGAGTTCAAATGGAGCTCCTAGACAAAAGTGTGAGGGTTAGTAGGATTCTCATTTTATTTTTGGATAAAAATTCATGACATATGAATTCATTCATGATATATTCATATAATACAAATCAACCTCATTTTGGATTTTAAAAAATTGCTTCAAATTTACTCACTGAGTAATTTAGCACAGAATCAGTTCACATACCTTCTCATTTGCAATAAATTTTTCAAGAATCCTGAGGGGCCAAAACATACGATAAATAATGAGAATCTTCTCTTGTACTATGACAATTATATTTGACTTTCATACTGCTTTTGGTCAAAAATACTAAATGGTACTTGGGTGCCCCTAACTAGAACATTATACCAAGGATTTCCTTACTTAATCTGCCAAAATATTCCCCTCCTAGGCAATGTGTTGATTACCTTTTAAAGCACAAATAAAATTTCCATTGTACCTCTGAGGAAAAGTATGTTCATTTAGAACACAGAGATGGCTTTGTGGATCTATTTCAGTGTGGTAAGTCTATGGAACATCTATAATTCTCTAAGATTATATTTGCAAAGATCCTATCAATGTTATCCTTTATGGGAACCCACTAACAAGGTATCTTGTTCATTGGCTAACTTATGCCAAAGTTATTTATAAGTAACAATAATTAATGAATTTTGGCATTATTTTACATAACAGAAGTGCCATTTCCTAACAACTGGGTTAATGAATGTTACTGCAGTAGTTGATTACATTCTTTTCCTAAACTCTGCCTAACTACTCAGCAATAGTGGCCACCCTAATTCAGCTACTTGGTAAAATACATCAAAAGATTGAAACTATTAAAGAAAATCAATATATTTTATTTAAAAATCTTCATCTTTTACAAAATTAACACATGGCAGCAGTGAGTCAAATTTATTAAACTTGGCAAAGAATCTTGTCAAATATCTAAGAACTATAAGCATCTATGAAATGCTACAATTTGCCTATTCCTATAAGGCATCTATAAAATAATTTTAAAAGCAGGGAATTTTGGCATCAGACCTGGAGAGAATCTGACTGATTTACTTAAAACAAGTTATACAACTTTCCTGAGTTCTGCTTTTACTCACTTATAAAATTAGATAATAATACATAGGACTAAATGAGAAAAATAAATGAGATAATACATACAAATTACAGGTCAAATACTAGGTGTTTGTCAGTAACTTAACTGACAATAAAGATGAAGAATTTAGTTTCTTAAAAATGAATGAAATAGAATAAGAAAGTATTAGAAAATCTTAAACTTGGAAGCTCATCCATGATGATTAATGAATAAAAATACTCTCTCCAAAAAAAAAGTTGAAAAGGAAAAATATCTTATGGGAAGAGATTATAAGTATATATTAGATGAAAATGAAAATAAAAATGACACAAATCTCTAAAGTAGGGGATGAGGCAAATAAAACTTAGAAATAAGAGGAAATAAAATTTGGAGCAAGTTATTGTCCCCAAACAACTGGAAGATAACATCAATTGAAATTAATTTCCTAAACATAAACAGATTTTGACATATTTTCCAAAAGTTTACCTCATATATCGATTCCTTGTGTTAAGGTAATTAAACTAGTTCTATAGACACATGTAAAATTATATCTCATTTCTTCTCACCTGTGTTTTATATTTTAAGGTAGTCATTTAATACTCAGAAGCAAAAATTGGGAAGGAGTAATGTATATGGACATCACCAGATGGTCAACACCGAAATCAGATATATTATATTCTTTGCAGCCAAAGATGGAGAAGCTTTATACAGTCAGCAAAAACAAGACTGGGAGCTGACTCTGGCTCAGATCATGAACTCCTTATTGCCAAATTCAGACTGAAACTGAAGACAGTAGGGAAAACCACTAGACCATTCAGGTATGACCTAAATCAAATCCCTTATGATTATACAGTGGAAGTGAGAAATAGATTTAAGGGCCTAGATCTGATAGATAGAGTGCCCAATGAACTATGGACAGAGGATCATGACATGGTACAGGAGAAAGGGATCAAGACCATCCCCATGGAAAAGAAATGCAAGAAAGTAAGATGGCTGTCTGGGGAGGCCTTACAAATAGCTGTGAAAAGAAGAGAAGTGAAAAGCAAAGGAGAAAAGGAAAGATATAAGCATCTGAATGCAGAGTTCCAAAGAATAGCAAGAAGAGATAAGAAAGCCTTCCTCAGTGATCAATGCAAAGAAATAGGGGAAAACAACAGAATGGGGAAGACTAGAGATCTCTGCAAGAAAATTAGAGATACCAAGGGAACATTTCATGCAAAGAGAAGCGAAAAGCAAAGGAGAAAAGGAAAGATATAAGCATCTGAATGCAGAGTTCCAAAGAATAGCAAGAAGAGATAAGAAAGCCTTCCTCAGTGATCAATGCAAAGAAATAGGGGAAAACAACAGAATGGGAAAGACTAGAGATCTCTTCAAGAAAATTAGAGATACCAAGGGAACATTTCATGCAAAGAGAGGCTCGATAAAGGACAGAAATGGTATGGACCTAACAGAAGCAGAAGATATCAAGAAGAGGTGGCAAGAATACACAGAAGAACTGTACAAAAAAAGATCTTCATGACCAAGATAATCACAACGGTGTGATCACTGACCTAGAGCCAGACATCCTGGAATGTGAAGTCAAGTGGGCCTTAGAAAGCATCACTAGGAACAAAGCTAGTGGAGGGATGGAATTCCAGTTGAGCTATTTCAAATCCTGAAAGATGATGCTGTGAAAGTGCTGCACTCAATATGCCAGCAAATTTAGAAAACTTAGCAGTTGCCACAGGACTGAAAAAGGTCAGTTTTCATTCCAATCCCAAAG
>NW_011494670.1:6478037-6481331 GCF_000754665.1 Bison bison bison | reverse complement strand
CACGCTTATGGCAGAAAGTGAAGAGGAACTCAAAAGCCTCTTGATGAAAGTGAAAGTGGAGAGTGAAAACATTGGCTTAAAGCTCAACATTCAGAAAATGAAGATCATGGCATTTGGTCTTACCACTTCATGGGAAATAGATGGGGAAACAGTGTCAGACTTTATTTTTCTGGGCTCCAAAATTACTGCAGGTGGTGATAGCAGCCATGAAATTAATAGACCCTTACTCCTTGGAAGGAAGGTTATGATTGCATATAACTAGATTGCATATTCAAAAGCAGAGACATTACTTTGGCAACAAAGGTCCATCTAGTCAAGGCTATGGTTTTTCCTGTGGTCATGTATGGATGTGAGAGTTGGACTGTGAAGAAAGCTGAGCACCGAAGAATTGATGCTTTTGAACTGTGGTGTTGGAGAAGACTCTTGAGAGTCCCTTGGACTGCAAGGAGATCCAACCAGTCCATTCTGAAGGAGATCAGCCCTGGGATTTCTTTGGAAGGACTGATGCTAAAGCTGAAACTCCAGTTCTTTGGCCACCTCATGCGAAGAGTTTACTCATTGGAAAAGACTCTGATGCTGGGAGGGATTGGGGGCAAGAGGAGAAGGGGACGACAGAGGATGAGATGGCTGGATGGCATCACCGACTCGATGGACAAGGGTTTGGGTGAACTCCGGGAGTTGCTGATGGACAGGGAGGCCTGGCATGCTGCGTTTCATGGGGTCGCAAAGAGTCGGATATGAATGAGCGACTGAACTGAACTGAAATGTATATATAAGAGTTCAACTGACTGATATATATAAAGTACTTGGGATACATGCGAAGTGAAATCTGCAGATAGAATTATCACAAGTAAACAGCCATCTTGATTAAGATGTAATTTGCTATTCAGTTGATAGTACAACCAGTGGCTTGTGATTAAGCCTGGTGTAATTCTCACCATTGGGATTAATACTGAGGAACACCATCACAGGACAGAAGATAATTCCTCCACAAAAAGTGACTACTGTAGCTTTAAAAGCCAACATGAAGCCTACCATTTACAGGTTTTATATTTGAACCTAATGGCCAGTGCTAAGCAGAGAGCATCAAGGATGCTAAAACTGCTCATGGGTGTTTTTCTGTAAGCTAATGACAGTGAAAGTACATCTTAACAAGTATGAGAAAGGTTCATTCAGTCTCAAGTGAATATAATTTCTCTTTGTGATTGAATTTAACTCCAGAAACTCATCTAAAAGTGGGAAAATTATCTTGCTGTTAATTTGTTGAATAACATACTGAATTTAGTCACCAGATCACATAGCATTGATGAGATTTATTATTTAATTAATTATACTTTGAGACTAGCCCAACTCAAAAATACAAAGAAAAGTGGCATTGTTATCTTCTATGTGAGAGAAGCAGCAAAAAAATGCCCTGCTTTGAAGATAGGGTATCACTAGATTTGAGTAACTTTGGTGCATTAGGTCATAAACAGTGTCACTGAAGAGTTCAGCATCCAGTTTTGGATAACAGGTATATAACAGTGTTATTATGATATGCTGTCTAATATATAAGAATAGACAGAATAGCATAAGTAACTGAACAAGTTGTGTAGATAATTGCTAAACAGATCTGAATGAACAGAGAATCCATGAAGAGGTAAATATAGTAATTTAGTCTTAAAAGCTGAAGTGTTGAACTTTTAATCCTAGGAAGGTATTTAAATAAGAATCAAAAACTGAATATGACAGATGGAATCACTCTAACATAAATCTCCAAGGTTTAAAATAATGACTCAGTTCAGTTCAGTTCAGTTCAGTCACTCAGTCGTGTCCGACTCTTTTCGACCCCATGAATCGCAGCACACCAGGCCTCCCTGTCCATCACTAGCTCTTGGAGTTCACTCAGACTCACATCCATCGAGTTAGTGATGCCATCCAGCCATCTCATCCTCTGTTGTCCCCTTCTCCTCTTGCCCCCAATCCCTCCCAGCATCAGAGTTTTCCAACGAGTCAACTCTTCGCATGAGGTGGCCAAAGTATTGGAGTTTCAGCTTTAGCATCATTCCTTCCAAAGAAATCCCAGGGCTGATCTCCTTCAGAATGGACTAGTGGGGGATCTCCTTGCAGTCCAAGGGACTCTCAAGAGTCTTCTCCAGCACCACATCAAAAGCATCAGTGACTAGTGCCGTTTAAAAACAAGAGAAGAAAAGATAAATTAAAAATTTTAAAAGCCAGAAACATTTTTGTATGTTATAGGAAATAGACACTAGAAATGAATAGGCCTTTGCAATAAGATAGGTTTGGATTTATATCTGAAGAATTTGAGATGCCCTACAAGCAATTAGGAATATGGGTTAACTTAAGACTCAAAACAAATAAGTGGGCAGGTCATGAGAGATTTAAAAGGTAGAGCTTTTGAGAATAAGACTATGCTAAAACTTTGGGATGTCCACAGTCAGAAGCCAAGAGAAGAAAGAGCCAGCAAGTTTTACAGTGATGTCAAAGAAAAGGAGGGCTAAAGTTTAGTTTTTCAAGGGACTGTGGAATAATAACCAAAAAGGAAGCAGGAATATAGCAGTGTAGAATTGTGCTTGCGTGCTCAGTAGCTCAAATGTGTCTGACTATGCGATGCCATAGACTGTAGCCCTCCAGGCTCCTCCATCTATGGGATTCTCCAGGCAAGAATACTGCCATTTCCTTCTCCAAGGGATCTTCTCAATTCATGGATCAAACATACATCTCCTGCATTGGCAGGCAGATTCTTTACCACTGAGCTACCAGGGAAGTACCCAAGGACTTGTCAGCAATAGAATTAAAGGACACAGAAAACTCTAAGCTAGTTATAAGTTAGCTTCTGCTGGAGACAAAAAGGTGCACATAATCACAGTAATTTAGTGCAGTTCATATCAGCTTATAGAAATGTTTAATTAAAACAAAATGACATACAGTGTGTATGTGTGCATGTGTATATCCTTATGTACATGCACACATTATCTTACCAGAAATCTTAGGGGAAAGAAGAGACAGAAAATGAGGGAAATAACAAAAATATGTACTTTGTTAGCTAGGATCTTTTAGAACCTAGTATGTCAGTCATCCATCCTTCTAGCCCCAATACAAATATTTGTTGGAGAAGCCTAATCAGAGAAACAGCTCACCGTAACTCAGCTGGAACGCTACTTAGAGAAGAGTAAGAAGAAATGGCTGCTGCGAGGGGCGGAGAAGGGGTGCTCTCCCAGCACAGCCCCCACTTTGGCCTTGAAGACACTGCTCAGGACCTTCTTTCCTACAGCAAGGATGAAATCCTGCCCT
>NW_011494670.1:6459994-6477937 GCF_000754665.1 Bison bison bison | reverse complement strand
CCCCCCCCCCTGCCACTACTTTTGTGACTACCAACGACAAAGCGAAGCCAGAGGCTGTCCTACAGCTTCTACAGAAATACAAAGGCGATGACCCCTTGTGGAGCACTTTTCACACTTGCTGTGTACTAAACCTGGATTGTCCCCTTTCATCCTTAATAATACACTGTATGGTGACTGGGATTAGAGGAGGAAATTGAGTTTAAAGAGGTTTATGTAATGTCCAAGAGAAATAGTCAAAGGCAGAGCTGAAATTCAAAACCAAGTTTTTCTGTCTTATTAAATGTCCTTTTAAAAGACTTATTTCAATGACATGAATTCCAGAGCCCTTTCCAGGCACAAGATGAAAGCAGCAGCAATAACAGGGTAACCATTTGTAAACTGCAGTGCTTAACTCTCTCTTTTCCAAGTCTTTAGGTCCAGCACTTGATTAATTATGTAAGTTAACAAGTGTCATAGACTGTCATTATTTCCTAACATTTCTAAAATTCTAAAGTCCTTACTAATGACTCTTGCTTTCAGTGGGTTAAAATACCTTTTCTAAGGACAAGCCAGAATAGCTGCATAAATGTTAGAATGTATGCATCCTTTTGCGATAACACCTCCTCCACTGGGAAGTTTATATGTCATGCTGCTGCTGCTGCTGCTGCTAAGTCGCTTCAGTCGTGTCCGACTCTGTGCGACCCCATAGATGGCAGCCTACTAGGCTCTCCCGTCCCTGGGATTCTCCAGGCAAGAACACTGGAGCGGGTTGCCATTTCCTTCTCCAATGCATGAAAGTGAAAAGTGAAAGGGAAGTTGCTCAGTCTTGTCTGACTCTTATCGACCCCATGGACTGCAGCCTACCAGGCTCCTCCATCCATGGGATTTTCCAGGCAAGAGTACTGGAGTGGGGTGCCATTTCCTTCCCCGGAATATGTCATGCTAGTAGCCTGTAACTGCATATAAATATATTGGAAAGAAAACACTTAGAGGTAACAACACTTAGATAACACCTTGGCCATCCTAGGATAAAGAAAAAACAAATGTACAAATTGCACTTTATAATTTAGAATTCTTCCCCAAATGAATTTAAAATCTCAGATTTTACAACTCTGTCTTCATAAAGCTAAGAGTAATTAGATTTCAAACATCGCTATAAACAGAGACAGATTTTGTTACTGAGATACCTGAAATTTGATACTTGATAACAACAGACAAGCAATCCAGTAGCTAGCCAGACACCACTGATCAATAAGCCGAGTGTATTATAAAGCAGAAGAGCAACAGTATTAACAGATCCAGGTTAGCAATCATGAGATGCTCTATCCATCCCACTTGGGAAACCCAGTGCTCACTCAACAACCTGGCACAGGGCAGGGGTTCATGCTAAAGCAACAGGAGTATCTTTAAATAGACTATAATTAATTCAACATCCCTGAAGCTCTAACATTTTGGATGAGGGTAGTATGTTAGATGGTACTGTATGTCTTTTTTATGTACATATTTATGTATGTATTGGTTTGTTTTAAATGCTGATACATATTTGAGTAACAGTAATTATTTACATAAATGTAAAGGTAAAGCAAGTTTGTCTGTGTTCAGCTGATACGGATTTAATTTATACTAATTTACAGAGTTGACGTTAAAACTTCTGGGGCTAGATACTACTCAGTCCTGAATCGGTAGGCTGAGGCTGCCATAACAGAATACCACAGACTATGTGGTTTAAACAGAAGAAATTTATTTTCTCCCAACTCTAGAGACTTATAGGCTAGGATCGAGGTTCCAGCAAAGTTGGTTTCTGTGATACTTCTTGACTTGTAGAAGGTTGCCTTTTTACTATGTCATCACATGACCTTTCCTCTTTATAGGTGTACTTGTGGTATCTCTTCTACTCTTTATAAGGACACTGGTCCTATTTGATTAAGGCCCCACCTTTATGATCTCAGTTAACTCTTTAAAGGCTCTATCTCCAATACGGTTACATTGGGTATTAGAGCTTAAACATATGGATTTTGAAGGAACACAATTCAGTCCCTAGGAGACATCTTCCTATCTTTCGGTTTAAATCTCCTTTATGACTGCTTGATGCTTTGACTTTTCAGTCCAAATACAGATGGAAAAGTACTTACAGCAGCAGACACAGTGGTACAGATAAAAAATGAGAAAAAATGTTTTGTTTTCTTTTTTCTCTGCAGGTTTCCCTTTTTACAACTGCATAAATTATTATAATTACTCTCCTTTTATTAGATAACCAACAAATGATTATTTACTAATTTATAATATCTATATAAAAACAATCCCTATAATTTTGAAACCTGTCCTTAGACACAGCTAGCCCTCTTTGAAAGGGAGTATGACCCTTTCCACAGAATGAAAGACTGTAAATAACATTAAACAAAGCATATGAAGATTATTAAGCTATGATGGGGTACTCTGCAATTACAAACAATTTCTCTTAATTATATGCTGCTCTGACACTCAATAGAAAATGCAGATGAACCATTTAATGCTTGTGTAAGTAGGACCAAATTTGAATATTCCCACTAAAGACACCACTGGTATCTGTTATTACCTCCTTGTTTGGGTCTTGCTGTCTTCCTCACCTTTGGCATAACCTTATTATTAGAACAGAAATACTGGCTTCAGACTTTCAACACTGCAAAGCAGTCAAGAGGGAAAACTAGAACATCATTCAGATAATCATTTTTGAATTGTAAGCCTAACCTGACTGACATTATTAGAGTCAGGCCAATAGAGTTTTGCTCCAAGATGACTTTCTTTAATACAAAGTCCACATATGGTAACTTGTACATTCTTAATTATGAAATTAAAACATGGGAGGCATTGGCCTGATTAAGACAACTGTATAATCATGGAAAGAGACAAATCCAAATTAAGGCTAATTTTTTTTTTTCTTTAATGTCTGCCGGGGTCCAGCCCCGGCTGATCCAGGGTATTCGAAGGATAGACGGCATAGGAGACCTATTTATTTAAATATTTATCAAAGATATAAAGAGTAATAGAATAAGGATAGCTCAGTGAGGAAATTCAGTGGAGAAAAGAGGCTGAATAATTCAGCCAGAAGGTAAGAGAAAGAACAACGTGGTGAGACCAAGTTTCGGTGAACAAGGCCCGCACTTTATTTTCCAAAGTAGTTTTTATACCTTAAATTGTGCATAGAGAATAATGGGGGAAGGGGTGGAGTCATGCAAGGACAGCAGTTCCTGGTCCTAATCGAAGCCAGGCTTTCAAACTTCATATGCAAAAGTTCAGGTGATTTACATCATCTTCTGGCCAGGAGGCCTGTTAACATTTTAAGAAACTTATATTTCTCTAAAGGTGATTATTCCAAAGTCAGGCACCAGCCTCCAAAAAAGCATTGGACAAAGCTGCATTCCTATAGGGCAAAGGTGAGGTGGGCTCAATCAAGAAAAGAATTAACTCAAGGGTCCAAGGTTACAAACATTGAGGCTACTACTTACATTTCTATACACCCATTATATCAATCAATACACTGCCAAGGACACAGCAGGTAAGGAGTATGGAGACGTAGCAGCAAACATTGGCCCAATAAATGAAAATCCCTTCACCAATACAATTTCTAATCAATCTTTTAACTACTCAAAGGAATCTGTGTTTAGACAGTTTAGAACATCTCCTGCCTCTCACAGTTGGGAGGATCTGAACAATCACATGTGGCCAGAAAAACCTATTCAGGCAGGCTAGAGGATTTCCAAAGGAGTTTGTAGGTTGAAACACTGTCACACCCAGGAATTATTAACTGGAGCTGTAAGCTAACTCTTTTTTCAGAGAGGTAGTGGGGGACAGCCCCCCGTAAAGTCAGAGGTGTAAGTGAAAGCACAAAGCAGAAAGTAGGCAGACTCTGGTTTTGGGTGTAAATGCTCGAGAATTTCCAGGGGGACTCCTGAGGCTCGATCCCGCCTTTGCGTATGCCGAGCCTCCTTCCTCATGACCTTTGTCATGGGTGGAGCTCCTCACGCTGGCTCCCGGCAGTGATAGAATTCCAGTTGAGCTATTCCAGATCCTGAAAGATGATGCTGTGGAAAGTGCTGCACTCAATATGCAATATGCAATATGCACTCAATATGCAATATGCCGGCTCCCGGCAAATGTCTCCTTTTAAGAGTTGCCTATAGAAAGAGTCACACCAGCATATTTTACTGGTTCTCTGCTGCCTGAAAGTCAGGACAATTTGAAAGGAAAAACAGTCTTAGGATGATTTTGTTCAAGTGCAAACACACACACACACACACATGCACACACATGAAAACACATACACACTCACACTTCCCTGGAGAAGAATTATTAAAATATTTGATTTTTCACTTTAATTTTACTTTATACATACATATTTAGTTTAATTCTAATATGTTGTTTTCCTTGGAGTGTTTTTTGTTTTCTTTTTTTCTCTTAGCTGGCCATACTCCTATTTTTGAAAAGTCACTAAGGGTATAGTTTTAGAAATCCACATTGGAAAATAAATACTAGTTTTATTTACAAAATCTTTTCATCAAAGTTAAACAGTAGAACTGAATCATGTTGGTATTCCAAACATATTTTTGAAGAAAGATTATATCATACATATATTCTTAGAAATATTATATAATAGAAAACAAACATGAAGGTCTCAGTTCAGTTCAGTCACTCAGTAGTGTCTGACTCTTTGCAACCTCATGGAATGCAGCAGACCAGGCTTCCTAACTTCCCATCACCAACTCCTACAGCTTGCTCAAACTCATGTCCATCCAGTCAGTGATGTCATCCAACCATCTCATACTTTGTTGTCCCTTTCTCCTTCTGCCTTAAATCTTTCCCAGTATCAGGGTCTTTTCCAATTACTCAGTTCTTCACAACAGGTGGCCAAAGAATTGGAGATTCAGCTTTAGCATCAGTCTTTCCAATGAATATTCAGGACTGATTTCCTTTAGGATTGACTGGATTGATCCTTTGCAGTCCAAAGGACTCCCAAGAGTCTTCTCCAACACCACAGTTCAAAAGCATCAATTCTTTGATGCTTAGCTTTCTTTATGGTCCAACTCTCACATCCATGCATGACTACTGGAAAAACCATAGCTTTGACTAGACGGACCTTTGCCAGCAAAGTAATGTCTCTCCTTTTTAATATATTGTTTAGGTTTGCCATAGCTTTTCTTCCAAGGAGCAAAAGTCTTTTAATTTCATGACTGCAGTCACCATCTGCAGTGATTTTGGAGCTCCCTTAAATAAAGTCTCTCAGTGTTTCCATTGTGTCCCCATCTCCATGAAGTGATGGGACCAGATTCCATGACCTTAGTTTCTTGAATGTTGAGTTTTAAGACAATTTTTTCACTCCCCTCTTTCACTTTCATTAAGAAACTCTTTAGCTTCTCTTCGCTTTCTGCTATAAGGCTTGTGTCATCTGCATATCAGAAGTTATTGATATTTCTCCTGGCAATCACGAAGTTCTAGTCTTTGTTTTTCATGCGATGACATCTTTACAGATTAGGCTGACAAATTCACCTAGTGAATTTTTCCTTCTACTGCTTACTGTCAGCATAAGATTGAATGACAAATTGGTATTCATCAAATTTGAAAGATTCTGCTAATCAAAAACAAAACAAAACAAAACACCATCAAGAAATAAACAGGTATAGAGGAAGAAAAGATAGCTCTTTCCTCCACACTTTTAAATTCTCAAATGAGATCCCTGTAACAAAAGGCAGATAAGCAAGAAAAAGCAAACACATTTGTTTAAGTTTTACATAACAAGAAACTTCATAATGAAATGAAGACTCAAAGAAACTGTTAAACATTTTCTATGCGGTCTGGGCTTCCTCACAACGTGGTGGCTGGTTCCAAGGTCAAGTGTCCAAGGAAGATCCGAGCAGAAATCTTATGCATATAATGATTTAGCTGAAGAAGTCAGTTGCATCACTTCACCATATTCTACTAATCAAGACATCTACAACAGCCCATCAGTTTCAAAGGTAGGTAATAAAGACCCTCCACCACTCGATGATGGCCAGGAAAGCCTGGTGTGCTGCAGTTCTTGAGGTCACAAAGAATCAGACATGACTGAGCAACTGAGCTGACCTGAACTGAACCACCTGATGAAGGTATGTCAGTCTCGAATTTGGAGAAAAGTATGTGTGTGTGCTAAATCACTTCAGTTGTGCCTGACTCTTTGAGACCCCATGAACTGTAGCCCTCCAGGCTCCTCTGTCCATGGGATTCTCCAGGCAAGAATACTGGAGTGGGTTGCCATGCCCTTCTCTAGGGTGTCTTCCTGACCCAGGGATCAAATCCATGTCTCTTAGGTATCCTGCATTGGTAGGCAGGTCCTTTACCACTATCACCACATAGGAAGCCTTGAGAAAAGTATATTGGATGAGATACATACACACACACTTATTTGAAAAAACAGTCTTCCATGGACATCACATAAATCACAAATTCCCTAGTACAAATTTTACGAAGCAATCTCTACATTAAACACATATAAGGAAAACAACTGAAAGGAAGTACAGGGCATCTAAAGAAGAACAGGTAAATCAAAGACCAACTTCACTCACTTTTGGCCAGCCCTCCGAAAGCATGTAGTTGAGAATACACCATTAAATGTTAACATCTCAAAATAAAGTGCAATTTCAATCCTAGAAAAATTACATATGTTTATTAAACACTTTCATTTAAATACAGTTACTTTCTTTCAATCATAATAACTGTCATTTATTGATTATTGAGCTTTCAAAGTGATAAGAATTTTGCATGAATGCACTCATTATATTTTGTCCTTAAGACTCTATGACATAGGCTTATTTTAATCCCCATCTTATGGGTGAGAAAAGCAAGCCTAAAAAGGTTGAGTGATTTCTCCAAGCTCATATAGCTTGTTAATTAAAGGCTGGGATCTTGACCTTTAAGTATACTGTAACTATTCCACTTTCCATGTTTTCTTTTTAACTCTAATTTTTCTTATGCACATGGTTAAGTTGAAAAGGCCCAATAGAAGAACGTATATTTGTATCCTAATAGCACATATGTCATAAACTCCAGTATCTATAAATTTGGCCATAAGTAAACCTGAGCTCAGCTTTTGTCTCTATCCACCTTCCACTTAAAGTTTCTGAGGAAAAAGGGATGAAACAAACATGAGACAGAAAACGAAAACCTAAAAACTCCTCAGGCAAAGTATTAAATCTAGGAAGAAAGGAAAACCTCTGGCTGTCCAATGGTTAAGACTCCATGCTTAGAAGGCAATCCCTGGCTGGGGAACTAAGATTCCACATGTTACATGGCCAATAAATGAATACATAATGAAACTACTATTGCAGAAATATAAGCTCAATATAAAAAAATCATTCCCAAAGCAACAAAGATAAATTTTCATTTTAATAAATTACATATATATATATAATAATATAAAGTCACTGGAAAAATATGGAAAAAATTTATAAGACCCTTTGGAGCAGATTTTAAAACATTATTGAGTAACATTAAGAATTAAATAAACAAAAAGTAGATGGGTAAGAATATTCAATATCATAACCATGTCATTCACCTAACATTGGCCCACAGAGATAATTCGATTCCCACCAAGATACCAAGAGAGTTTGAAACATATCTGTAAAATTTTATTTTAAAACTTGTGTGGGAAAACAAAGACTAGAAATATTTAAGATACTAAAATTCTTCAAAAAAATTAAAGATGCATCAAACTTCCCTATTAATTTTTGTTTTGGTTATTAACTGCCTTGTAGAAAACTGTCCCAAATTTCAGTGGCTTAAACAACATTTATCTATTAATATTAATCTCTTGATTCCATGAATTATGAATTTGGACAGGGCCTAGCTTGTGTATCAGTAAAAGTTCAATCAAAGAAGCAAAACCAGTAGGGTTTATTCCAAAGACTTATTTATTTCAAGGAACTGGCCTACATAATTGTGGGGGCTATCTAAGTAAGTCTGAATGGCAGAATATCAGGAACAGAAGATTATATTGAGGGCTAAATTCCATAGAAATAGGCAGAACTGCTGTCCAAAGGTGGGATTTCTTCTCTTCCTTACACAACATTCAAGCCTGCTTTTAAGGCCATCCAAAAGGCTTCCCTGGTGGCTCATATAGTAAGGAATCTGTTTGCAATGTGGGAGACCTGGGTTCAGTCCTTGGTTGGGAAGATCCCCAGAGGACAGGAATGGCAACCCACTGCAGTATTCTTGCCTGGAGAATTCCATACAGAGGAGCCAGCCGAGCTCTAGTCCATGGCATTGCAAAGAGTCAGACATGACTAAGTGACTAACATACACAACCAATTTAATTAGGTCCAGCGAAATAACTGGAAATACCTATCCTCATTTAAAGTCAACTGAATAGGGGCCTTTGTTGTATCTGCCAAACCCTTCCATAGCAACCCCTAGAATAGTACTTGACCTAACAAAAACATAAAGTCGACATATCAGGATGGCATCACAGCTAGGTTTTCTTTCTTGATTCCATGTGGAGTCTGTTGGGTTCATTCATTGGTACTCAGCTCAATGCTCATTGGTCTGGAGTGCCCAAGACAACTTCACTGGAATGCCTGCGACCTTGGAAGGAATAGCCAGTAGACTGAATTAAGCTGGCCCCTCTCCCTCTCCATGCAGTCATAAAGGTCTCCCCATGTGGCATCTCCAGCAGGCAAGTAGGCATCTTACTTGGTGGCACAGAGATTCCTAGAGCCTGACTGGAAACTACTAGATATCTAAAAAGTCGAGATCTGGAGTCATACTCCACTGGTCAAAGCAATCACAGGGCAGCACAACTTCTAGTGGAGGGGAACAGATTCTACTGTCTGATGGGAAATGTGTCAAAACTTTTCTGCCATTTTTAATCATCCACAAACATCCAGACATTTTAAAACAATAGTAGTAAAGAGAATGTGGTAAGGGCATAGGGACAGAAAATGAGTAAAGGAAAAGTAAAAGGCCAGAAACAGACTTGCATGGACATGAAATTTGAAATAAAGTAGATGGCACTGAGGATCATTAGACAAGAGATGCACTAAACAATAAACAGCTCTGGATAATGATGTGAAAAACTGTAACTGAATCTCTACTTCAAACCACACATAAAAATCAATTCCACTTGGATTAAAGACTTAAAGGTGAAACAAAAAACTTTCAAATTTTTAGAACAAGTATAAGATGAAGGTATTTTTATAAACTTTGGGTAAAAAAGAATTTTTCACCTAAATCATTCAGTTCAGTTCAGTCACTCAGTCGTGTCCAACTCTTTGTGACACATGGACTGTGGCACACCAGGCCTCCCTGTCCATCACAAACTCCCAGAGTTTACTCAGTCTCATGTCCATTGAGTCAGTGATGACATCCAACCATCTCATCCTCTGTCATCCCCTTCTCCTTGTGCCTTCAATCTTTCCCAGCATCAGGGTCTTTTCCAAGGAGTCAGTTCTTCGCATCAGGTGGCCAAAGCATTGGAGTTTCAGCCTCAGCATCAGTCCTTCCAGTGAATATTCAGGACTGATCTCCTTTAGGATGGACTGGTTGGATCTCCTTGCTGGCCAAGAGACTCTCAAGAGTCTTCTCCAATACCACAGTTCAAAAGCATCAATTCTTTGATGCTCAGCCTTCTTTATGGTCCAGCTCTCACATCCATACATGACCAATGGAAAAACAATAGCTTTGACTAGTGGACCTTTGTTGGCAAAGTAATGTCTCTGTTTTCTAATATGCTGTCTAGGTTGGTCATAACTTTCCTTCCAAGGAGTAAGCTTCTTTTAATTTCATGACTGCAATCACCATCTACAGCAATTTTGGAGCCCCCCAAAATAAAGTCTCCCACTGTTTCCATTGTTTCCCCATCTATTTGCCATGAAGTGATGGGACCAGATGCCATCTTGGTTTTCTGAATGCTGAGTTTTAAGCAAACATTTTCACTCTCCTCTTTCACTTTCATCAAGAGGCTCTTTAGTTCTTCTTCACTTTCTACCATAAGGGTGGTGTCATTCGCGTATCTGAAGTTATTGATATTTCTCCCAGTAATCTTGATTCCAGCTTGTGCTTCATCCATCCCAGAATTTCGCATGATATACTCTTTATATAAGTTAAATAAGCAGGGTGACATATAGAGCCTTGATGTACTCCTTTCACAATTTGGGAAAGTCTGTTGTTCCATGTCCAGTTCTAACTGTTGCTTCTTGACCTGCATACAGATTTCTCAAAAGGCAAATACAAAGCTCTAATCATAGAAGAAAATAATCAATTAGACTGCATTTAACTGAGAACTTGTGTTCATCAAAACATTCCATAAAGAATGTGAAAACATTAGCCAAAAACTGGAAGATATTTGCAACATGTTCAACAAATAAATCATTAAAATTTAGAATATATTTTAAGTCTCTACAAAATAGTAACAAAGGCAAACAATCCAGAAGGGCAAAAAGGTATGCATTAGCACTACACAGAAGAGGAATCATGAGTTGCCAGTAAACAGAAGGAAAGATGGGCTTCCGAGGTGAATCTAGTGGTAAAGAACCCACCTGTCAATGTAGGTGATGTAAGAGGCACAGGTTTGATCCCCGGGTGGGGAAGATTCCCCGGAGGAGGGCAAAGATCACCTGGAGGAGGGCATGGCAACCCATTCCAGTGCTCTTCCTGGAGAATCCCACAGACAGAGTAGTCGTGGGCTATAATCCATGGGGTTGCAGAGAGTCAGACACAACTGAAGCGATTTAGCACACAAGCATAAAGATAAATGTACAGCTTCATTAGTAAGTTAGTAATCACTGAAGTGCTATTTAACACCAAAGTGTAATGTAATTTTACATCTACTAGATTTGCTACGGAGAAGGCAATGGCACCCCACTCCAGTACTCTTGCCTGGAAAATCCCATGGATGGAAGAGCCTGGTAGGCTGCAGTCTATGGGGTCGCTAGGAGTTGGACACAACTGAGCGACTTCACTTTCACTTTTCACTTTCATGCATTGGAGAAGGAAATGGCAACCCACTCCAGTGTTCTTGCCTGGAGAATCCCAGGGACGGGGGAGCATGGTGGGCTGCCATCTATGGGGTCGCATAGAGTCGGACACGACTGAAGCGACTTAGCAGTGGCAGCAGCAGCAGCAGCAGCAGATTTCTTAAAGTTAGTAAATCTGGAAATCAGTAAATCTAGTAAAGATGTGGAGAAAATGAAAATCCCCATACCCTCTAGCTGTAGTGTCAATGTGAACAATTATTTGGATAAACAATTTAGCAGTTATTTTGTAAATACAAAAAGAAGGATATCCCATGACTGAGCAATCTATTCACAGGTAGTAGTATAGGCCAGAAGTCTTCCAATTGTGCATGTGTAACCCTGGGTACATGAGTTCCCTACAGACACAGATACATTTAAAGGAATAAATTGTTAGATTCCCATCTTCCCTGTGAAATGTATATATTTTGAAGTGATCTGAGAACATGCCTTTATTAGCAGTTAGACATTTCATGAGAATTATTTTTCACCTCTTTTCACAAAATCATCCTTTCTTACACTTTAAAAAAAAAAAAAGTAGCTCTCACTCATCTTTGATTTCATAATACATTATCCTAAACAGTATAAACTCCAAGGAAAGCAAATTATTGGAACAATTAAAATTACTGGTGACAGAGAATATTCTTTTAATGATGGGAGCATCCACAATGACTTTTTTGATCGCATGGGTTTGCATTTTTCCCAGTCTTGTATATAAATGTGTTTCTATCAAGGACAAAGTGGATATTAGAAATAATACCCACCTCCCACCACACACACACACACACACACACACACACACACACACACACACTATATATTAGGTGGCAGTGAATATATATATCTCTGCACTATATATATATATATATAGTGCAGAGTGAGAATAGGGTGTCTAATGACTACTTTCACTCAACAGCCTCACCTTCCCATGCCCTACAACTGTGGGAAAAGGTATTATACCTTTGATCATGATACTATACCTTGATCATGAAAGGAAAACAAAAAAGGGTGAGGGTAAGAAATGTCAAAGACAACAACAAACAAGAGACAAGGTTACATGTCTTATCACTCTATTTATCAAATAACTAGAATATACAGAACGTTTGAAAATGCACCCTAGAATTAAAACAGTGTGCTTCAGATTGCATGCCCTGACTTTGTCTGAAAATGTTTCTGGATTGGATATTTTACACGATTTCAAAATTTTTAAATGAAAATGTTTATGTTATTTCTGACATCTCAGCATCACATCTTTGAGAAAATGGAACATATATTGGAGATTAAAAATGTTTTGTATCTTCTTGAACATCTATTATTCATAGGAGAAACATTTCCCAGCATTTTACCAAGAAAAAATATTATCAGACACTTTAAAAACATATTTTCTTTTGACTCAGTAATAAATATCCTTTCTGGCACTTATCAACCACTTTTCTGCTTGCTGAGTCCTTCCTATGGGAATAGAAAATTCTACTATGCACATGCATACTTAGCAATGATTACTCCAATACTTTGTATAAACTCTACACTTACTGGTGGCCTAGTATTTTCTCTTATCATGAATTTTCACTGAATTTGTCTCATTTCAGTAGTCAGTGACAGTCACCCTAGAACCAGAAACAAGTACAAATTAATAGTATTTAATTTGTATTAACTTAAATACATCTAAATACATTTTCAAATAAAGTTTTACTTTAAGTTCAATAATTTTTTTCCAAAATGGCTTTAACCAACTGTGTACTAATAACAATTGTTATAGCTAAATCCAGATAATAATTAACACTTAATGGTCTTCAAGGCAAAAAAAAATTTTTTTAAATCAAGTTTATATATGTAACTTTTATTTTAAAGTATAGCAGGGTGACTAATAAAAAGAATGTAACTGCAAATATATATTGCATTAGGATAAAATTCTGTGGAAGTAGTGAAATGAAATAATGACTCCAGGAGGAAAGAACATTAAATTTTTGACTTTTAAAAAAGACCTTTCCATCTGCATTTTTATATAAATGATAATGAGTTTAAAAAGTACAATGGTATTTGTATTCCATTGGAT
Source organism: Bison bison bison (assembly GCF_000754665.1). Taxonomy (NCBI): domain Eukaryota; kingdom Metazoa; phylum Chordata; class Mammalia; order Artiodactyla; family Bovidae; genus Bison; species Bison bison. Next base: position 6,464,887 of record NW_011494670.1, on the reverse strand, counting down.
CTATTTTTTAAAAGAATATTACAGTGTTACTTTAAAAAGTAAAATTAAAAATATACCAGAAATTACATCACTTCAACTGTTGATTTTTTAAAAATTAGGTGCCAAGTTAAAAATGTATGAAGTCAAACAAGTTTTCAAAATTCTGTTGTAGGATATGTGAACAAAATTTTGACTATATATAAATATATATTTATGTGTATATAGATCTTCTTGATCCAGGGATCAAATCCAGGTCTCCTGCACTGTAGGCAGATTCTTTACCATCTGAGCCAGCAGGGAAGCCCCATAATATACAATATACAAATATATATATAAGAGGAAACCTTTTGCATAGGTACGTTTAGGAATCACATACAATATTTTTTGTTCTTTTTTCCTCTCAACAGTGACAAACATTTATTGAGTGTTCATTACATCGGGTAACTTTCTGGGCTAAAAAAAAATCAATACACAAACATCACTGTCCAGGCCAGGCGCAGTTTATACTTTAGAAGCATATTTATAGCAACATGGTAATACAAAAAAACAAATTAAACAAAGAAAAGAAACCAACGATAACCAAATCAAGCGTACATACAAAGAAGAAAGGATGATCACTGTGTTAACGTTAAACAGTGGTAAAAGTAAATATACTTAACTATAGGCAACAGTTTAAGTCAAAAATATTACTTGTAGTATGACAGAATTTTTACAAAGTTCAAAAATCTTATAATAAAACAAACATTTGAAAACATTAACATGTGATAAAATTATCATTATGTGGCTTATAATATGTGGTGAAAAGACATAATTCTTACCCATATGGGACTGTCACAAGAATGGATTAATTAACAATGAAAAAAATAGCTTCCAACATTAGAAATCAAGTTCTGGCCCTGAAGTTCTTTAGGTCCAGTGACAGATTCAGAGGTGTTTATTTTCATGCCCCATTTTCTAAATATATCAGCTATTATATAAAAAGTGGATAAAGGCAGAAATTAACGTGGTTGAGTTTCTTTACAATTCTTTGCAACTATTCAGAAACTGAGAGACAAAGTAGGTTTACAGCCATCAAAGAGGCATTGTATCATTTCTCTCTAATGTCAAGCACTGCTCCCCATGACTCACATCAATCTGTTTCCTCATTCTGCCAGCTGTTCACACAACCACTCTCTTATTTGACATTAACTGATTGATCACTGTTTGCTGGACACCAGACCAATTATTAAAGAAAACATTTTTCTACACTATTCAAGACCAAGGAATCTGTCTGATACACAAATGCCTTTTTCGTACCATCCCATAGAACTATTTAGTGTCAAGATCATCTACATTTTGCCTTTATCTTAATAAAACAAACTAGGGATAGGGATAATTTAAATAAAAAACAAGGCTTTAATTACCTATCACTAAAAAATTCACTCTAAGTCATTGAGGGACTGCTACTTCTTGTGACAAAGACCCTTTCTATTAATCTGTCTAATTGTCACCAGTAGCCTGATATATTGTTGTTTAGTCACTAAGTTGTGTCCTTTTCTTTGAGACCTCATAGACTGCAGCACGCCAGGTTCCTCTATCCATTGGATTTCCCAGGCAAGAAAAATTGAGTGGGTTGCCATTTCCTTCACCAGGGGTCTTCCCAACCCTGGGACTGAACTCATTTCTCCTGCATTGCTTCCCTGATGGCTCAGTTAGTAAAGAATCCACCTGCAATGCAGGAGACTCCGGTTACATTCCTGGGCTGGGAAAATCCACTGGAAAAGGAATAGGCTACCCACTCCAGTTTTCTTGGGCTTCCCTCTGGCTCAGCTGGTAAAGAATCCGCCTGCAATGCAGAAAATCTGGGTTCCATCCCTGGTTTGGGAAGATCTCCTGGAGAAGGGAAAAGTTACCCACTCCAGTATTCTGGCCTGGAGAATTCGACAGACTGTATAGTCTATGGGGTCAGAAAGATTCGTACAGGACTGAGCAACTTTCACTTCACTTCACTCCTGCATTGCAAGTGGATTCGTTACCACTGAACCACCAGGGAAGCACAGGCCTGATATATGGCCTGAGCTATACATTACTTGTATGCCCCACCTCATTCCAAAACATATTTGAAATTTAGCAATTATTGAATAAACAACGAGACATAGAATTGAGCACTATTCCTCTCTGCCAGCTGGCATACAAATACCTTTTCGCCAGCATATGCAGCATTTTGATTAGCGAAAGGATGCTCGTTGAACAGATATTTTTACTATTAAAATAGTTATTTTAGCAAAAAGAGACTTCTGTCTTTTTTTTTTTTTTTTTTACATTTAAGGGTTTCATATTTGCTACAGAAAATTATAAAGGCAAAAAAGAAAAACCATGTACTTTAATTTCAGATTTTCAATAAGTCATAATTTTAAATATTTTGTCTCCTACAGATTCATGTTTACTCATATGCAAATATGTGTTAATATGGGAATGTTAAAACCTATGCTCTACAGCTTCCTTACCACTTCTTCCTTCTCCTTTTCCTTCCCTGATTCAGCATTATCCAGAATATTCTCAACAGAATTTAGACTCATTCCATAGGAGCCCTGTTTTTGTATTTAGGCATTTTATAATGTATACATTTATTTGTGTACAGTAAAATTACTAACATTTTCAGCACAGCAATGTAGAAAACATGAGAGAAGCTGAGTTTTAGATTTGGAAAAGATGCAGTATTTAGAGTTTAGAGTGTTCATTAATTGAGACCATTTTCCCATTATCAACAATATTATCTAGTTTCTTGTGATAAAGCGTCTCTTTATTCCAGCAATTACCACTTATCTGAGACAATATTCTTGAAAAAAACAAAAAATAAAAATCAATTGCAAATTTCCTGGTATTACAGTGTCTCAATCACTCCATTAATAACAGTATAAAGATACATGGTAAAAACAGAAGCTAAATGGCCATCCTTCATTATCCATCACAACAGAAACTCTAGGATGATCCTAATCAATGAGTTTTCTGAGTTAATTCCCGTGTACAGATAGTATTCCAAGCTTAGTCTTTCTAATATAAACTATATGCTTTCCTGTTTTTATGTTGCTGTTGTTGCTGAATCACTAAGTGGTTCCTGACTATTATTAGACACCATGGACTGTAGCCCAGCAGGCTCCTTTTGTCCACAGGATTACCCAGGCAAGAATATTGGAGTGGGTTGCCATTTCCTTCTCCAGGGGATCTTCCTGACACAAGGTTCAAACTCCGCCATTTCCTTCTCCAGGGGATCTTCCTGACACAAGGTTCAAATTCCCGTCCTCTGCACTGGTAAGGCATCAGGGAAGCCCACTTTCTTGTTACATTTTCTTATGAATAGTACTTACATATTTCTACACAGAAAATGGAGAAAAAGAGTCCAGTATCTCAGTTATCAATTGGAGTTAGAATATCCTGCCTGTGATAGAATTTAAGAATAAAAGAATGGCAATAAGAAGTAGAACAGGAAAGAGGAGAGAGAAAGAGACAGAGACTGAGAGAGATGGATATTTTATTAGCTTTAGTTAAGTTCAGTTCAGTCTCTCAGTCGTGTCTGACTCTTTGCCACCCTATGGACATCAGCACACCAGACCTCCCTGTCCATCACAAATTCCTGGAGTTTACTCAAACTCACGTCCATCAAGTTGGTAATGCCATCCAAGCACCTCGTCCTCTGTCGTCCCCTTCTCCTCCTGCCTTCATCCAGCATCAGGGTCTTTTCAAATGAGTCAGCTCTTCACGTCAGGTGGCTAAAGTATTCGAGTTTCAGCTTCAACATCAGTCCTTCCAATGAACATTCAGGACTGATTTCCTCTAGGATGAACTGGTTGGATCTCCTTGCAGTCCGAGGGAATCTCCAGAGTCTTCTCCAACACCACAGTTCAAAAGCATCAGTTTTTCGGTGCTCAGCTTTCTTTATAGACCAACTCTCACATGCATACATGACTACTGGAAAACCATAGCCTTGACTAGATGGACCTTTGTTGGCAAAATTATGTCTCTGCTTTTTAATATGCTGTCTAGGTTGATCACCTGATGCGAAGAGTTGACTCATTGGAAAAGACCCTAAAGCTGGGAAGGATTGGGGGCAGGAGGAGATGGGGACCACGGAGGATGAGATGGCTGGATGGCATCACCGACTCAATGGACATGGGTTTGAATAGATCGGGGTGTTGGTGATGGACAGAGAGGCCTGGCGTGCTGCAATTCATGGGGTTGCAAAGAGTCAGACACGACTGAGAGACTGAAGTGAACTGAAGTAGGTTAATCATAACTTTCCTTCCAAGGAGTAAGTGTCTTTTAATTTCATGGCTGCAGTCACCATCTTCAGTGATTTTGGAGTCCTCCCAAAAATAAAGTCAGCCACTGTTTCCACTGTTTCCCCATCTGTTTCCCATGAAGTAATGGGACTGGATGCCATGATCTTCGTTTTCTGAATGTTGAGCTTTAAGCCAACTTTTTCACTCTCCTCTTTCACTTTCATCAAGAGGCTCTTTAGTTCTTCACTTTCTGCCATAAGGGTGGTGTCATCTGCATATCTGAGGTTATTGATATTTCTTCAGGCAATTGATTACAGCTTGTGCTTCTTCCAGCCCAGTGTCTCTCATGATGTACTCTGCATATAAGTTAAATAAGCAGGGTGACGATATACAGCCTTGACGTACACCTTTTCCTATTTGGAACCAGTCTGTTGTTCCATGTCCAGTTCTAACTGTTGCTTCCTGACCTGCATACAGATTTCTCAAGAGGAAGTTCAGGTGGTCTGGGATTCCCATCTCGTAAAGAATTTTCCACAGTTTATAGTGATCCACACAGTCAAAGGCTTTGGCAAAGTCAATAAAGCAGAAATAGATGTTTTTCTGGAACTCTCTTGCTTTTTTGATGATCTAGCAGATGTTGACAATTTGATCTCTG
>NW_011494670.1:6454441-6459729 GCF_000754665.1 Bison bison bison | reverse complement strand
TATTGTTGAAGCCTGGCTTGGAGAATTTTGAGTATTACTTTACTAGCATGTGAGATGAGTGCAATTGTGCAGTAGTCTGAACATTCCTTGGCATTGCCTTCCTTTGGGATTGGAATGAAAACTGACCTTTTCCAGTCCTGTGGCTACCGCTGAGTTTCCAAATTTGCTGACATATTGGTGCAGCACTTTCACAACATTATCTTATAGGATTTTAAATAACTCAACTGGAATTCCATAACTTCCACTAGCTTTGTTTGTAGTGATGCTTCCTAAGGCCCACTTGACTTCACATTCCAGGATGTCTGGCTCTAGGTGAGTGATCACACCATCATGATTATCTGGGTTGTGAAGCTTTTTTTTGTACACTTCTACTGTGTATTCTTGCCACGTATTCTTAATATCTTCTGCTTCTCTTAGGTCCATACCATTTCTGTCCTTTATTGAGCACATCTGTGCATGAAATATTCCCTTGGTATCTCTAATTTTCTTGAAAAGATCTCTAGTCTTTCCTATTCTATTGTCTTCTTCTATTTCTTTGCGCTGATCACTGAGGAAGGCTTTCTTAACTCTCCTTGCTATTCTTTGGAACTCTGCATTCAAATGGGTATGTCTTTCCTTTTCTTTTTGTGTCTCTTCTTTTCATACCTATTTGTAAGGCCTCTTCACTCAGCCATTTTGCTTTTTTGCATTTCTTTCTCTTGGGGATGGTCTTGATCCCTGTCTCCTCTACAATGTCATGAACCTCCATCCGTAGTTCATCAGGCACTCTGTGTATCAGATCTAGTCCCTTCTATCTATTTACACTTCCACTGTATAATTGTAAGGGATTTGCTTTAGGTCATACCTGAATGGTCCAGTGGTTTTCCCTACTTTCTTCAATTTAAGTCTGAATTTGGTAATAAGGAGTTCATGATATGAGCCACAGTCAGCTCCCAAGGCAATGCCAAGGAATGTTCAAACTACTGCACAATTGCACTCATCTCACATGCTGGTAAAGTAATGCTCAAAATTCTCCAAGCCAGGCTCAACAATACATGAACCATGAACTTCCAAATGTTCAAGCTGGTTTTAGAAAAGACAGAGGAACCAGAGATCAGATTGTCAACATCTGCTGGATCATTAAAAAAGCAAGAGAGTTCCAGAAAAACATCTATTTCTGATTTATTGACTTTGCCAAAGGCTTTGACTGTGTAGATCACTATAAACTGTGGAAAAGTCTTCAAGAGATAGAAATCCCAGACCACTTGACCTTCCCCTTGTTTTTGCTGACTGTATAGAGCTTTTCCATCTTTGGCTGCAAAGAATATAATCAATCTTATTTCAGTGTTGACCATCTGGTGATGTCCTTGTGTAGAGTCTTCACCTGTGTTGTTGGAAGTGAGTGTTTGCTATGACCAGTGTATTCCTATGGCAAAACTCTATTAGCCTTTGCTTCAAGTACTTCAAGGCCAAATTTGCCTGTTACTCCAGATGTTCCTTGACTTTGTAGTTTTGCATTCCAGTCCCCTATAATGAAAAGGACATATTTGGGGTGTTAGCTCTAGAAAGTCTTGTAGGTCTTCATAGAACTGTTTAACTTCAGCTTCTTCAGCATTACCCATCAGGGCATAGACTTGGATTACCATGATACTGAATGATTTGCCTTGGAAACAAACAGAAATCATTCTGTCATTTTTGAGATTGCATCCAAGTACTGCATTTTGGACTCTTTTGTTGGCTATGATGGCTACTCCATTTATTCTAAGGAATTCTTGTTCACAGTAGTTGATATAATGGTCATCTGAGTTAAATTCACCCATTCCAGTCCATTTTAGTTTGCTGATTCCTAAAATGTCTACATTCACTGTTGCCGTCTCCTGTTTGCTGCTGCTAAGGCACTTCAGTCGTGTCCGACTCTGCGCGACCCCATAGATGGCAGCCCATCAGGTTCCCCCGTCCCTGGGATTCTCCAAGCAAGAACACTGGAGCAGGTTGCCATTTCCTTTTCCAATGCATGAAAGTGAAAGTGAAGTCGCTTAGTCATGTCTGACCCTCAGTGACCCCATGGACTGCAGCCTACCAGGCTCCTCCGTCCATAGGATTTTCCAGGCAAGAGTACTGGAGTGGGGTGCCATTGCCTTCTCTGCATCTCCTGTTTGACCAATTTCAATTTGCCTTGATTCATGGACCTAACATTCCAGGTTCCTTTGCAATATTGCTCTTAAAGCATTGGACCTTGCTTTCATCACCAGTCACATCCACAATTGGGCATTGTTTTTGCTTTGGCTCCATCCCTTCATTCTTTCTGAAGTTATTTCTCCACTGATATCCAGTAGAATATTTGGCACCTATGAGCTTATTATATATATATATATATTAAGCACTCTGTTCTTGTGGCTAAAATATATTACTTTTACAAGCAACTCCGCAGCTTCTTAAAGACAGTATTTTTGCTGAGAACACAGAAGAAAACAATACAAAAACAAATGAGATCACCAACAAATAAGGAATATTATTTAGTTTTCCTTCTTTGTTTTGTTTTGATTTGGCAGGGTGGCAGAAAGTGCAGTGAAAGGCAGGAAATGACTGATGTTAAAAAACTTCAATGGGTCAATATTAACAGATTTTTATATCTGATTTCTATACCCTAACTAAGCTAATACAAACTAATGCAGTACACATAAAAAAAGAATAAATGAGAAAATTGTTTGATGCCTCTTCTCTGAATAGAATAAAGACTTCTGGAGTTTCACTGGACTTGCTACTTTGTTTTGTTGTGTGCAAGGTTCTTTATCTCTGTCCTTATATGAGTTTGGGTAACAAACTAGAAGAAAATGACTAAAAAGGTGCCAGATAACCACAACCTAATAATACTCACAAGACCTTGACTGTTTCCTGAAGCAGGAAATGACAACCCACTTCAGTATTCTTGCCTGGAGAATCCCCTGAACAGAAGAGCCTGGTGGGTTTCAGTCCAAGGGGTCACAAAGAGTTGGACATGACTGAGCAACTAAACAACTTGGATGTTTGGGATGGAGAATTAGGACATATGCCACCCATAGTCAAGTGGCTAGAGGGGAAATTTCCACTGCTTTGTGTATCAGGAATGCACTCTCAGTAATTAACTGAACCAGAAATCTTTATTACTAGGCAATTTTGTGTTTTCATAGTTCAGGAATAAATGATTCTGTAAGATAATCCTAAATACAATAAACATATTTCAAAAAAAACTAAGATCATCAAAGAAAGATTACAGTTAGTTCTAATAGTTACATATTTAAGAATATGAGATCTAATACAGTGAGTCATCAGCACTTACTGTTGAATACTACAATGATCCATTTACCCCAAAATAGACCATTTTAAGAAAAGAGATTCTTAATTTCTTGGGACCAGGGATCCCTTCTTATTTTGTGTCCAATTGCTAATCAGGTAGGACAACTCTGACAAGTTTTTACTTAGCTAATATTAGACACTCAGTCCTTAATTCATAATTGTCAGGGAATGGACTATTGTGAACCATCAAGTTTTAACCTATTTCCAATAGCAACATACTTTGAATGAGAAAAACAAAAGAAAGCTATATACTCACATCAAAATAGAAACCAAGAAAATATAGCTAAAAAAAGAGAAGAAAGGAAAAAATACAAACTAGAACGTCAATTACAGAGTACTGGTGTCGTGAGTGATGTTACTTCTGTTTTCCAAGTAACGAATAGTTTCATCTATTTTTTTTTTTAATTAATATTATCCAGCCTGTCTCCTTTAGGTCACCAGGCTCCTCTGTCCACAGTGTTTCTCAGGCAAGAATACTGGAGTGGGTTGCCACTTCCTTCTCCAGGGGGATCTTCTTGATATAGGGATCAAACCCACATCTCCTGCATTAGCAGTCAGATTCTTTATGATTGAGGCACCATCAGTCAGTTCAGTTCAGTTCAGTCCCTCAGTCGTGTCCGACTTTTTGCGACCCCATGAATCGCAGCACACCAGGCCTCCCTGTCCATCATCAACTTCCGGAGTTCACTCAGACTCACGTCCATCAAGTCTGATGCCATCCAGCCATCTCATCCTCTGCCGTCCCCTTCTCCTCCTGCCCCCAATCCCTCCCAGCATCAGAGTCTTTTCCAATGAGTCAACTCTTCGCATGAGGTGGCCAAAGTACTGGAGTTTCAGCTTTAGCATCATTCCTTCCAAAGAACTCCCAGGGCTGATCTTCAGAATGGACTGGTTGGATCTCCTTGCAGTCCAAGGGACTCTCAAGAGTCTTCTCCAACACCACAGTTCAAAAGCATCAATTCTTCAGTGCTCAGCCTTCTTCACAGTCCAACTCTCACATCCATACATGACCACAGGAAAAACTATAGTCTTGACTAGACGGACCTTTGTTGGCAGAGTAATGTCTCTGCTTTTGAATATGCTATCTAGGTTGGTCATAACTTTCCTTCCAAGGAGTAAGCGTCTTTTAATTTCATGGTGGAGGAAGCATGTTGATGTATGGCAAAACCAATACAATATTGTAAAGTAAAAAAAATAAGAAGAAGAAAGAGAAATAAAAAAAAAAAAATTCATGGCTGCAGTCACCATCTGCAATGATTTTGGAGCCCAAAAAAATAAAGTCTGACACTGTTTCCCCATCTATTTCCCATGAAGTGATGGGACTGGATGCCATGATCTTCGTTTTCTGAATGTTGAGCTTTAAGCCAACTTTTTCACTCTCCACTTTCACTTTCATCAAGAGGCTTTTTAGTTCCTCTTTACTTTCTGCCATAAGGGTGGTGTTATCTGTATATCTGAGGTCATTGATATTTCTCCCAGCAATCTTGATTCTAGCTTGTGTTTCTTCCAGTCTAGCATTTCTCATGATGTACTCTGCATATAAGCTAAATAAGCAGGGTGACAATATACAGCCTTGATGTACTCCTTTTCCTATTTGTAACAAGTCTGTTGTTCCATGCCCAGTTCTAACTGTTGCTTCCTGATCTGCATACAATTTCTCAAGAGACAGATCAGGTGGTCTGATATTCCCGTCTCTTTCAGAATTTTCCACAGTTTATTGTGATCCACACAGTCAAAGGCTTTGGCATAGTCAATAAAGCAGAAATAGATGTTTTTCTGGAACTCTCTTGCTTTTTTCCATGATCCAGCAGATGTTGGCAATTTGATCTCTGGTTCCTCTGCCTTTTCTAAAACCAGCTTGAACATCAGGAAGTTCACGGTTCACATATTGCTGAAGCCTGGCTTGGAGAATTTTGAGCTTTACTTTACTAGCATGTGAGATGAGTGCAATTGTGTAGTAGTTTGAGCATTCT
>NW_011494670.1:6436610-6454341 GCF_000754665.1 Bison bison bison | reverse complement strand
AGTAGTTTGAGCATTCTTTGGCATTGCCTTTCTTTGGGATTGGAATGAAAACTGACCTTTTCCAGTCCTGTGGCCACTGCTGAGTTTTCCAAATTTGCTGGCATATTGAGTGCAGCACTTTCACAGCATCATCTTTCAGGATTTGAAAGAGCTCAACTGGAATTCCATAACATCCACTAGCTTTGTTCGTAGTGATGCTTTCTAAGGCCCACTTGACTTCACATTCCAGGATGTCTGGCTCTAGCTCAGTGATCACACTATCGTGATTATCTGGGTCGTGAAGATCTTTTTTGTACAGTTCTTCTGTGCACCATAGTTGGGTATTTTTTTATTATCCATCCTTTCCATTTTGTGCTTCCCTGGTGGCTCAGTGGTAAAGAAGCCACCTGCCATGCAGGAAATGCGGGTTCCATCCCTGGCTTGGGAAGATCCCCTGGAGAAGGAAATGGCAACCCACTCCAGTATTCTTGCCAAAATCCCACGGACAAAGGAGCCTGGCAGGCAACAGTCCACGGAGTCCTAAAGAGTCAGACACAACTTAGAGACTAAACAACAAACTTGTCTTATCTTCTTAAAGAAGGACTTTTTCTCTGATAGCTGTCTTACAACATGATGCTCATCCCTCCCCCAAGATCCTTCCCTACCCTTCCTCTTTATTGCCAGACCAATTACTGGCCACTGTTCAGCATTTCTTGAGAGAGGAAATTTAGTCTCTGCTTTATCTACCAAAAGAATCACAGGAACTGGCTAAAATGTACCAGCAGGAACTAGCAGAACACATGGGAAAGTGGAATTGACTATGCTCGTAGGACCAGGATGGGGTGTGGGCAGGATAGGGGAAAATTTACTGACATGGGAACACTCTCCTATGATTCAGGACTCAGCACCCTAGCCCAGACACTTGGAGCTTGTCATGATACCCTCCTGAAATGGACTTGTTAAAATTTGGAGATGACAGTGATGCTAATAAATAATGTGACAATCCAGACTTCCTTTGCAAAGCATTTTAAATGGTTCAAAAGACTCAAGGATTAACCATGGCCAAAGCCATTTACCCAGTATAGAGAAATACTACTTAACTCTATTTATCGTGAGGACCGAGGAAACTTCCTTCATTAAGACCTTGAGAAATTCCTTGATGAAGTACGTCTTTGGCAACAACTCTCCCTTTTAAATCAGAGTGTTTAGATCATTAACATTTAATGTGATTACTGATATGGTTAGGTTTAAATCTATCAGCTTGATTTCTATTTGTTTTATCTGTTCTTAGTTCTCTCATCCCTCTTTTTCTGTTTTCTGGATTGATTATATTGAGTAATTCAATTTTCTGTCCTTAGCTGGATTATTAACTATAACTCCTTGTGCTATTTTAATGCTTGCTTTCAGATACATAGGACTTCCCTGGTGGCTCAGATGGTGGGAGACCTGGGTTGGAAAGATCCTTTGGAGAAGGAAATGGCAACCCACTCGAATACTCTCACCTGGAAAATCCCATGGAGAGAGGAGCGTTGTAGTTTATAGTCTATGGGGTCGCAAAAAGTCAGACACGACTGAGCGACTTCACTTTATTTCTTTCTTTCTTTTTCTTTCAGATACATAATATACACCTTTAACTTATCTTTAATAATCTATACTTAAGTGATACAATCCCACTGCACACCTATATAACAAACTTTTAATAGTATTTTTCATATGTTTGCTTTAGTACTATTGCTGTCATACATTTTACTTCTGCATGTGGTTTAAACTCTATAATTCATTGTTGCATTTACTGTAAGCAAAAAATACTTTTTAAAAACATTTAAATAATAAAAAAACATTTATTGATATTTACCCTATACTTATAATTTCTGTCACAAAGTAGATGGCAAGATACAAAGATGTATTAAATTGCATATATACATTGCATAAAGACAATAGAGTGATGGGATTTTATCTTTCCTCTGTTTTACTTTAATAGACTTACATTAATTTTATAAGGAGAAAGCAGTTAATATGCCTTCAATTCATTCTGTTTATGGGAAGTATAAAAATTTTTGAGGTATAATAAAATATTTAGTGGAAAAGAAAGAATAAAGATATGTTATATGGCCATAACTACTATTATGTTCAAAATAAGAACAATCCTTATGAACTTATACATGAAGTCTGATTGGTACCACTTTACTGAGCTGCTGCAGACTGGGGCAGGACGGGGTGCAGTGGGACACCAGACTGAAGAAAGAGCATTGGCCATCTGCTGGGTATCTCATATCCTAAAGAGGAAATTACTCTTCCTGCCACAAAATATCTAAAACACCCACTTTTCCCTGATACACAGAATGAATGCTGATTGAGAAGAAACTAAAATGCCAACAATCAGAAAACAATGAGATTCGCAAGAGAGCTACAGCATTAACTGGATACGCAGATGTCACTAGGGTGTGCCAAGCGCTACAAAATGCAGACGAGGGAGCGGACTAGTTAACTGAATGAAGATTTCTATGAGTACTTTGACTACAAATTGTTTAAAGACTAAGTGTGTGTGTGTTAAGTCACTTCAGCCATGTCTGACCCTTTGTGACCCTATGGACTGTAGCTCACCAGGCTCCTCTGTCCACGGGACTCTCCAGACAAGAATAGTGGAGTGGGTTGCCATGCTCTCCTCCAAGGGATTTTCCCAACCGAGGGATCAAACCTGCATCTTCTGCAACTCCTGCGTTGCAGGCAGATTCATTACCTCTGAGCCACTGGAGAAGCCCAAAGCCTAAGTAACATGGCCTTAAAATATTTTTCAAATAAAAATTTACTTCAGAGTGTGAATCAGCATAGTACACAAATGGTATAAACCATATCAAGAAAGATAAGCAACATTTGGAGGACTAGGAATCTAGAATGAGTTATGAATAAACAATGAGTACTTTTTAACCACAGTTCATGAGGTACTTCTACCTGTTCCTATTTTACACACCCATTATAGTTTATAAAATATATTTGTACCAATGTAATCTTCATAATAAACATATATAGACTCATTCCAGATTGGTATTCAATAATTTGCAATAGATTCTTTTGCTGTGGTTTTAAAATCCCACATTGAAGGAGCCTTTAAAATGCGACAGAAAGTTACTGGCTTGCTGGACTCCATGGGACTATGCAAACAAGAGTGTTTTTGCCCAGAGTGGGAGAAAGCAGATATGTTCTGTCCTTTACAGAACACTGTTTTAATAACATTGCTTTCCAAAATTAAAAAAAAAAAAAATAGTAACTGCACAAAAAGCTGACAGAATTTGTTATTGAAAGATGAGCTTTTGAGTATTCTTAGCCTAATCTTTGCTTTTCCTCATATATTTCTAATAATTTGTCTATGAAGACCTTTAAAAGTTGAACAGTTCCCTAATTTAAGGAGATTAAACACAATATATGTAAAGCTTCCTTTGGTGTCTAGGAGCCATCTTTATGATTCTCAATACATCTCTGGAGAAGTGGCTCTTCTCTTGGAATGACTAAAGTGTGTGGAATACAATTTGCAGACATCCTCTCAGGATACCGTGTTTTCTCTATCTTCTTCTTCCTCACAGTTGAGATAACCCACATGTCAATTTCTACTATCACCTTGTAATTTGGCACTTGTTATACAGTGTACCACTTCCCTGGTGTCCCAAGGGTAGAGAATCTGCCTGCTGGTGCGAGAAACATGGGTTTGATCCCTGGGTAGGGAAGATCCCCTGGAGAAGGAAATGACAACCCACTCCAGTGTTCTTGCCTGGAAAATCCCATGGACAAAGGAGCCTGCCAGGCCACAGTTCACGGGGTTGCGAAGAGTCAGACAGAACTTAGCAACTAAACAAAAACAAAAAAAATATATACAATATACAAAAATATCAGTTGTCTCCTGGAATCACTCAAGGTTCTTAAAATACCTTATTTTGCACATAACCCTAATCCAATAGTGCTTTCACTGAGATGTGCGAATACATACATATATAGCACCAGGAAATATTTTCCCTAGAGCTAAGGTTCCCACTCTGGCTCATGTGTGCATTTTTTCTCTCTTTCCCTCCCTGCTTTTACATCTCTCCCTTTCCTTCCCCCTGTCTTTCTCCCTTTCTACTTCTTCCCTCCCTCCCTTTCTCTTTTTCCCTTCTTATTGAAGTCATCAGTTTTGACTCCAATAAAGAGAAGCTGCTGCTAGTCTAAGAAATTATAGAAACATTCTACTTACCTTAAGATACATATTCCTTTAGCCTACTCCTGATTTAAGAACTGTATCAACAGACCACAGGATCCCAGACACTCAGATCTAAGAAGCCCATTTGTAAGTTTTGACTAGCCAGCAACACAAGATTCACAGCACCTCTTCCCTAACTATATTGGCCACCTGTTCTCATTGCTCCTTTGGCTGTGAATCCTAAAAGGCACAAAAGGAAAGGGCAGGAAGCTTGGGAGCCAGCTCCTTGTTCCCCAGGTATGCCAGCCTGCAGGCAGCTCCTAAGGATCATGGCCAGTTCTTAGAACCTGGCACTTAGTTCAAGGGCATTTTGGAGCTCAGAAGCATTTGGGTAAATAACAGTGGAAGCAACTGGCATAGTTTTCTTTATGGGAGCCACATTAGCTAAGACACGCTGAGATGCCTAAAAGTGAACTGTCTTCTCATACCACTGATGACTGTTTAACCCAGACCCTCCTGTTGCTCTCAATCCTCCATCCTTTTAATCATGAAGGTAGATTCCTCAGCTTTTGAGTATTTTCTTTTCAAGTATAAAACCACTGTATTTTCTAAGAGAATTTCCTCATATGTAACAACATGCCATTAAGAGACCAATGATTGCTTGTGTCTTAGTTTTCAATGGGAGATATACCAGAATTACTAAAAAAAATTTTCAAAACTCGTATTTCCTGCACACAGATATGCCCTGTTGAAAAAGGAAGTAGGGGAAAAGGAAAATGTGGGCTGGTGACTGTGCATTCTGACTGAAATTCCTAAATGACTCATGCTCATTTGGGAATTCTCATCGCTCATTGCTATGATAGAAAGAGACTGCCCTTCTGAATCAGGAAACCCAGATTTGAGTGAGAGCTCTGCCATTCTTCATTAATTTAGTCATTCAGCTAGTACTGAGTGAGTATTTCCTGTCAGGCACTGGGTTAAGTTCTAAGTATGGAGTGATAAACAAAACAGAGAAGCTCATTGACCTTTAGAAATTTAAAGTCTAGTTGGTGTGACAGACATTTAGCAAATGATCACCTTAAATATAATTAAATTTGAGATGCATATAAAGGGAAAATACTGTGTGCTCTGAGAATCTCAGCCACGTCACTGCAGAGAAGTAAACAGGGCTCTGTGTCTCAGCTTCACCATCTGCATGATGGCATAA
Organism: Bison bison bison; assembly: GCF_000754665.1. NCBI lineage: Eukaryota > Metazoa > Chordata > Mammalia > Artiodactyla > Bovidae > Bison > Bison bison. Next base: position 6,448,984 of record NW_011494670.1, on the reverse strand, counting down.
TAAAGACTTGGCAAATGACCATACTCAACATATGATGAGAATACTGAAAGAAAGCAGATGCATGAGCCAGAAAATTTCATGTGGTAAATAAAAATGAATGTTTGCTATAAGTTAGAGAATATATATATATATATAGATAGATAGATATATGTTTTTAATGCACAGTAATCCACATTTCAGAGAAGGCAATGGCACACCACTCCAGTACTCTTGCCTGGAAAACCCCATGGACAGAGGAGCCTGGTGGGCTGGAGTCCATGGGGTCGTTAAGAGTTGGACATGACTGAGCAACTTCACTTTCACTTTTTTCTTTCATGCATTGGAGAAGGAAATGGCAACCCGCTCCAGTGTTCTTGCCTGGAGAATCCCAGGGATGGGGGAGCCTGGTGGGCTGCCATCTATGGGGTCGCACAGAGTCGGACACAACTGAAGCGACTTAGCAGCAGCAGCAGCAGCAACCCACATCTTCCCCTTTAGCTAGCATGTGTATTATGATGGCCCTGCCACCAGAGAGAAGGAAGGCACAGTGTACAGAGTTATCCTCAGTGAGTACTACAGTGGATGTGGACCCATTTAAAGTGACTGTTAAATTATGACTAAATACAAACTGTTTTAATTACATATTATGCTCAATAAACTACCTCAAGCTTTAGTGGATTAATATAGTTTAAGAATTCAGGAAGAGCTCATTTGGAAGACTATTTTGCTCCCAGAAGAATGCAGCATCATTGGCAGTCACTCAGTAATAATATTCAACTGGTGGCTGCACTGGAACAGAAGGTTCAAGTCTGGCTCCTTTCAAGTAAATCTTGAAGACTTGGCTCCATGGGCCCCTTTCTCCCTTCACACAGCCCTGCTCTTTTCATGGTCACCATGTTGGGCTTCTTACAGGGTAGATTAGGAATCTAGACTGAGAATTCTGAGAAATAAAGTAACAGCTATCAAAGTATTAGGGCTTCCCTGATAGCTCAGTTGGTAAAGAATCCACCTGCAATGCAGGAGACTCTGGTTTGATCCCTGGGTCTGGAAGATCCTCTGGAGAAGGGATAGGCTACCCACTCCTGTTGTTGGACTTCCCTTGTGGCTCAGCTGGTTAAAAAATCCACCTGCAATGTGGGAGACCTGGGTTTGATCCCTGGGTTGGGAAGATACCCTGGAGAAGGTAAAGGCTACCCACTCCAGTATTCTGGCCTGGAGAATTCCATGGACTGTATAGTCCATGGGGTTGCAAAGAGTCAGACACGACTAAGTGACATTCACTTATTGAAGTATTAAGCCTGGCCCCAGAAAGACGTGTTGTGTCATAGTTACAGTACAGCATCAGTGAAAGCAGTCAGAGAGTCTGCCCAAATTCAAGAGAAGGAGAAATAAACCTCACTTCTCTAAGGAAAGAATGTTAAAGGATTTGCAGCCATCTTTAATCTGCTATATAACTAGGAACAATCAACTGGTTCCTTTTCTCTGTTAGGTTAATTCTTTTCTCTGTTGGCTTCCACCCTGAATCATCCATCCTTGTTTTCACAATACATATAGACCTAAGAGCACTCCTGCATTTATATTAAATTTATAATAGGGAGATAACAGGAAAACAAATTTCTCCCCCTAAGCCCCCATTACAGGAGTGACTGGAGAAAGAAATCTGAAATTGCTCCTCAGACCCACAAGCACAGATGATGAAGAGTGTAGTGTGCATTGAAATCTTCTCCTTGCATTGAGTGCAAAAATTATTTTGTTTTTCCATTTGATAATTTATACAAAAGGAGAAAAGCAAAAAACCTTAAGTGACTTTTCTTATGTTCAATCCTGACTGAAAAAGGGATTTTTAATATGCTCATTATGATTAACTGACAAGTGAATTTGGAGATCTTAAGGAGTTTATGATGACAGAATTTAAATTGTAGTATATTTATATTTGCTATATAAAATGTACAAAAAGTTGAGCTTTATCCCCAAGGAAAAAGCCTGGCATAAAAGAGGAGCTTGGGTTTTGGAGTTACATAGATCTGAGTGAGCAAAGTATTTCTGCCACATAGGAATTGCGAGACTGTCAATATATACTTGAGCTTCCATTTCATTGACACCATTGTGGCTAGAGAAACTGAGAATTAACTGTGCCTGAGACCAACTAAATTTTCAGAACTTTTGCCAAGAGAATGAATGAAATCACACTATCAAAATAATCATCTGAAAAAATAAAATTTCATCAAGAAAATTCTAAGATAATAGAAGAGAGTAACTGAGGTTTATTAAGTATCTGCTTATGATAGGCACCAAAGAAATTGCTGGAGGGAAATATGAAAAATACAGGCTTTCTTCTCAAAGAAAAGCATGTCACACAAGGGCTGCAAGAGAGGAAAACATGGTATGCCCTGGAAATACAGATGCCTCTGGCCTGCAGGTCCTAGAGAGGGACAGGTGGGCTGGCACCTGGGTGTATTTTTAAGAACAGATGGAAATCAAGTGAAAAGTAGAAAGGAGAAGTGGCAGGCAGAAAGATTACTGTGCGAAAAGTTCCATTTAAACATTTTTGAGATCAGGGCTAAGATGTGGGGGGAAATGACCCTGTAAGTCTGTATTACTTTTTCATCTTTGGATCCTTGGCAATGAGCCTAGTTCCTGGCATATAGTGGATACTCTACATAATCTCAAAAAGGGAAACAGGGAAGGGGAATGTGAGGTACCTCATGAGTTTTGTACTCGTTCTAATGACTTTGGATATTACACTGAAGGCCCCGGGGACAGGATGAAGGATTTCAAGTGAGGCCAATGAGGTGACATTCCTCTTTTCTAACCACTCAGTTGACAACATTCTGGGGGAAAAAAACTGAAGCAAATCTAATACATGCAAGGAACAGTTAGGGATTATAGTAAACTTCCTCTTGTGGGCTGTCAAACTTCCACAAAGATTAAGGCAGATGTAAGATTGTCTGTTTCATCTAAATCAGAGAAAACTCAAATCTGCTTCCACAATTGCCTTGACTATGAAATTCAGACATGGGTCAGAGTACCAGACAGCTCACAGCACATTTCTATTGACCGGCCTGGTGTTCTCCTGGCTAACAAAACTCTCCTGAAAAAGTGACAATTTGGTTTCTAAGCATGTTTTTGCTGTGAGAAGATGTGTGAAGAACAGACCAATAGAAAATGTCTTGTACAAAGGTCCTTTTTTTTTTTTCAATGTCTTTTCAGCTTCTTTGGAGATTTTGCTCTAAGCTCTGGTTATCGGTAACTTCTCACACTCAAAGGTTTAATCGAAGAAAACACAAGTTTGTACATGATTCTCATCATGGCATAATAGCATTATCTACTTGAGGCTGTAAGACTGCAGATGAAAGAGGACTGGACATCAAGTCACTAGTGTATCTGGCTGTCAGGTGGAAAACGGTAACTGGTCAGCTGGATGAAATGACTTACAAGCCTCTCTCACAAAGTCAAATATTTATCTAAATGTCCTCAGAATATAATCTTGACCCACCCAGTCTTATCTTTGGCTTTTCACTTACTTGAGTTACATCCATTCATTCATTCAACAAATAACTCTTGAGAGCCTATTTTACCAAAGGCCCCACTCTGGATGTGGGAAGTAAAATGATAACTAAATTTAAAAAGGCCCTGTTTTCACTGCACTACTTCTTGGAAATTTAGTTAGGGCAATCTTCTCATGACTTTTGAAATACAATCTAATTTGTCCTACTCTCACACTTGGTTTGTGCCCTCATTCTCAGAACAAACAATTCCACAGTTCAAAGATATACCTTTATCTCTTCTGTGAGTCTTCCTTATTATTCTGGCTCCAAATAATCACTTTGTTTCACAAATTTTAGCTCTTGGTTATATACTGTGTTACTCTCTAACTGATACATCACCTGAAAGAACATACACAGATACACTGATAAATAGATATCACAGCATAGCATGTTCTAAATATCCATTTACACTGCAAATAAAGAAGAGTGTTTACAATTGATGTCTCTGAAACTCCTTCAGCATGACTGAATTCCAACTAGTTCATATAAGTTTCGGAAAAGATGAACTTAAAGTGATTGTTTTATCTTTTAGGTCAGAATCCACTTAAGAAGTACCATTAGCTATGCCCCACGTTCAATGGGAGGATATTATTGGGACCTCAGTGTCACAAGTTACATATTTCAATTGTGAATTTTTGAAAGTTGGCATATAAAGAAATGAAGAAAAGAGAAGAAAAGAAATTCTACTGCTCATCATCCTCTAAAGAACATACAAAGCTGTCACAGAGGAGAACAATGGAATTGTTCTCTACCCTCCAGCTGAAATCCTCCAGAAATAGGAGATTAAAATGTGATTTGATCCTCAATGCCATGCCGGAAAGAAAGTATGCTGTGGGTTTTATGAAGAACCTGACAATAGGGTCAGGCTTAAGAGACAGTCTGAGAACCCTATCTATCATTATCATCTATAAATTGCGTAACACAAAGAGGAAGCAAAGTCAAATAGGACACAGAACCCTGAAAACACACTGAGACTTTTGTAGTGTAAAAATTTTTACTCCAGTTCCTCATCTCAGTTTCCCATCCACTGTCTGAACACTCCCCTTACCTCCCAAAAAGCCTGAAAATATGTCTTCACTTTTCACAGGGTAAGATTTTCAATCTCCTTTCCTCTTATATCAAAATATCAAAGGAATTGCTGTCTTTCTACATTGCACTGTCATATGAACACTCAAGAGGAAAAAAGAGTGCTTCGCATTCTTTTAAGTAGTGAATTCCCCTCAGTCCATTAAGAGCTGAGCAGAGCACTTGCTTGAGAGTTGTCAAAAAGGTCAAATGTTATGAAGGCATACTGTAATGTATATGATTATAAAAGATTTCATTTAATCCAATCATTTGTAATCACAAAAATCCATTTTCCACAACCATCAATCAACTCAACTTAATATTATATAACCTATATACATACCATCACTGAAAAACAGAGCAAATTACTGTTATTTCAATTGCAACTCTAGGAATTTTCAAGTTATATGTAATATAAAAAAAGCTTTTTAATATTGGCACTTATTAATAATGAGTTCATTTTTAATTAGAAATTGAATGTAAGAACTATTTAAGACTGTTCTAATTTTTAGAAGGTATGCCAGTAATTGTCAGTGGGGATGGGTGTTAAATTAAACATAAACTGAAATGCCTGGGATACATAGTAGTATCTTAAAGTATTGAGTGAATGAATGTATAATTACTATTTTCAATAAGTTTTGATGGGAAGAAAATTGGACTAAAATTCTCTGGCACTGCTGAAGTTATCCCAAATGAACTTGTTTGTTCCTCAAGTTTCTCCTGAAAGAAAATGTCCCTGCCTTGAGTAGAATTCAGCCCAAAGCAAGACAATTCTTCAAGTAGGCACTTAATCATCAGCGGTGGCTGACCCCAGGCCATCCTAGCCAACTTGCAAAAGGGCAATGAAAGAAAAATTTATCTGAGGTTGCTTGAAGTGGGGAGTAGTATTATTTTGAGTTGCTTATTTGTTTGATTTCTATGCAAGGGTGAAAAAGCAAAAAACAAACTAAAACTCTCACTTCTTTACCATTCCAGTATTAATTGCGATATAATTGACATACAGCACTGTGTAAATTTAAGATGTGCAACATAAAGATTTGCCTTACGTAAATCATGAAATGATTATCACAGTAAGTTTAGAGAATATCCGTCATCTAATACAGATCCAAAATTAAAGCAACAGGATATATATTTTCCATTATGGTAAATCTTTAGGATTTACTCTTAACAACTTCATATGCAACATCTAGCAGCGTTAATTACCCTTATCTGTTGCACATTACATCCCTTATTTACCTTATAAATGGAATTTTGTACCTTCTGACTTCCTTTGTCCAAATCCCCACCACCTCACCTACTGCCTCTGGTAACAACAAATCTAATGTATTTTTCTATGAGTTTGTTTACTTCTGAAGCATAAGTCACCTACAAAACCATGTTAGTTCCTGATATACAACATAGTGATTTGATAATTCTATATATTTCAAAATAATCATCATTCTAAATTTAGTTCCCATTTGTCACTATATAAGGGTATTACATAATCATTGACTACATTCCCTATACTATACATTTCATACGGGTGACATTTGTTTTTCAACTGGAAGTTTTTACCCCTTCAGTTCAGTTAGGTTCAGTCACTCAGTTGTGTCCGACTCTTTGTGACCCCATGAACCTCAGCATGCCAGGCCTCCCTGTCCATCACCAATTCCCAGAGTTCACCCAAACCCATGTCCATTGAGTCGGTGATGCCATCCAACCATCTCATGCTCTTTCGTCCCCTTCTCCTCCTGCCCTCAATCTTTCCCAGCATCAGGGTCTTTTCAAATGAGTCAGCTCTTTGCATCAGGTGGCCAGAGTTTTGGAGTTTCAGCTTCAACATCAGTCCTTCCAACGAACACCCCAGGACTGATCTCCTTTAGGATGGACTGGCTGGATCTCCTTGCAGTCCAAGGGACTCTCAAGAGTCTTCTACAACACCACAGTTCAGAAGCATCAATTCTGCAGCACTCAGCTTTCTTTATAGTCCAACTCTCACATTCACACCCGACCACTGGAAAAACTATAGCTTTGACTAGACGGACCTTTGTGGACAAAGTAGTGTCTCTGCTTTTTAACATGCTGTCTAGGTTGGTCATAACTTTCCTTCCAAGGAGTAAATGTCTTTTAATTTCATGGCTGTAATCACCATCTGCAATGATTTTGGAGACCAGAAAAAATAAAGTCAGCCACTGTTTCCACTGTTTCCCCATCTATCTGCCATGAAGTGAGGGGACCAGATGCCATGATCTTCGTTTTCTATATGTTCAGCTTGAAGGCAACTTTTTCACTCTCTTTCACTTTCATCAAGAGGCTCTTAGTTCTTCTTCACTTTCTGCCATAAGGGTGGTGTCATCTGCATATCTGAGGTTACTGATATTTCTCCAGGCAATTTGATTCCAGCTTGTGCTTCCTCCAGCCCAGCATTTCTCATGATGTATTCTGCATATAAGTTAAATAAGCAGGGTGACAATATACAGCCTTGACATACTCCTTTTCCTATTTGGAACCAGTCTGTTGTTCCATATCCAGTTCTAACTGTTGTTTCCTGACATGCATACAGATTTCTCAAGAGGCAGGTCAGGTCGTATTGTATTCCCATCTCTTTCAGAATTTTCCACAGTTTATTGTGATCCACACAGTCAAAAGCTTTGGCATAGTCCATAAAGCAGAAATAGATGTTTTTCTGGAAGTCTCTTACCTTTTCCATGATCCAACAGATGCTGGCAATTTGATCTCTGCCTTTTCTAAAATCAGATTGAACATCTGGAAGTTCATGGTTCACCTATTGCTGAAGCCTGGCTTGGAGAATTTTAAGCATTACTTTACTAGCGTGTGAGATGAGTGCAATTGTGCGGTAGTTTGAGCATTCTTTGGCATTGCCTTCCTTTGAGATTGAAATGAAAGCTGACCTTTTCCAGTCCTGTGGCCACTGCTGATTTTTCTAAATTTGCTGGCATATTGAGTGCAGCACTTCCACAGTATCATCTTTTAGGATTTGAAATAGCTCAGCTGGAATTCCATCACCTCCACTAGCTTTGTTTATAGTGATGCCTTCTAAGGCCCACTTGACTTCGCATTCCAGGATGTCTGGCTCTAGGTGAGTGATCACACCATCGTGATTATCTGGGTGGTGAAATCTTTCTCATTTATTACTGTCTTCCACCATGCACCCTCTTCTCCTTTGGCCAACATCTGTTTCTTCTCTGTATCTATGATTCTATTTCTGTTTTGCTATGCATGTTCACTTTTTTTTTTTTTAGATTCCACATAAAAGTGAAATTATGTAATATTTTTCTTTCTCTGATTATTTCACTTAGCATAATACCTTCTAGGTTTTTCCATGCTAATGCAAATGGTAAGATTTTATTCTTTTTTATGGTTAAATATTATTCCATTTTATATGTATACCACATTATTTATAAATTCATCTATTGATGGACACTTAGGCTGCTTCCATATCTTGAAACTGAAATCAAAACATTTGCTTAGTTGTGTCTGACTCTTTGTGACCCCATGGACTGTAGCCCACCAGGCTCCTCTGTCCATGGGATTCTCCAGGCAAGAATACTTGAGTGGGTTGTCATTTTCTCTCCAGGGGACCTCTGGACTGGGATTGAACCTGGGTCTTCTGCATCACAGGCAGATTCTTTACCATCTGAGCCACCAGGGAAGCCCAGTTATTGTAAATAATGTTGTAATGAACATAGATGTGCAGTCATATTTTTAAATTAGTGTTTTCATTTTCTCCAGATAAATAGTCAGGAATAAAATTGTGGGATAATGCAATAGTAGTGTTTTTTTTTTTAATTTTTTGAGAAACTGTCTTGCATAGTGGCTATATCAATTTATATTAACACCAACAGTGCACAAGGATTCCCCTCTTACCTGATCTTTGCCAATACTTGGTATTTTTTCTGTCTGATAACAGCCATTCTGATAGGTGTGTGATAATAATATTATGGTGCTAACTTGCATTTCCCTGATGTGTAGTGATAGTGGGAAGTTTTTTTCATGTCCATTGGCCATTTGCACATCTTCTTAAAAATATCGTCTTTGATTTTTAAATTGTGTTGTCCATTTATATGATGTTTAATTGTATGAGTTTTTTTATATAAATTTATTTTTTTTAATTGGAGGCTAATTACTTTGCAATATTGTATTGGTTTTGCCATAGATCAACATGAATCCGCCATGGGTGTACACGTGTTCCCCATCCTGAACCCCCCTCCCACCTCCCTCCCTGTACCATCCCTCTGGGTCATACCAGTTCACCAGCCCCGAGCATCCTGTATCATGCTTCGAACCTGGACTGGCGATTCATTTCACATATGATATTATACATGTTTCAATGCCATTCTCCCAAATCATCCTACCCTTGCCCTCTCCCACAGAGTCCAAAAGACTGTTCTATACATCTGTGTCTCTTTTGCTGTCTCACATACAGGGTTATCGTTACCATATTAAGCCTTCATCAGATATATAATTTGAAAATTATCACATTTGATAGGCAGAATTTGTCAGTATTTTTCTTGTATGAAAAAGTTTTTTGGTGTGATGTAGTCTCATTTGTTTATTTTTGGTTTTGTGTCCTCTGGTCTGAGAATACATTCACAAAATATATTTCTCAGACTGCTGTCAGAGAGCACACTGCTTATGTTTTATAATTTCAGGTCTTCCATTTAGGTGTTTACTCTACTTTTACTTTATTTTGGTATATGGTATGAGAAAGTATTACAGTTTAATTCTTTTGCAGGTAGCTGTCCAGTTTTATTAATACCATTTATTGAAGAGACTATCATTTACCCATTTTGTATTCTTGTTTCCTTTATTGCAGATTAATTGCCCATAAAAGTCTGGGTTAATTTCTGCACTTTCTATTCTGTCCCATTGATCCATGTGTCTATTTTTGTGCAAGTACAATATTATTTTGATTATTGTAGCTTTCTTATATTCAGAAATCAGGGAGCATGATACTTCCAGTTTTGTTCTTTTTTCTTAAGATTCTTTTGGTGATTTGGGAGTCTTTGTGTTTTCATATAAATTTTAGAACTATTTGTTTCAGTTCTGTGAAAAATGTCCTTGTTATTTGATAAGGATTACACTGAATCTGTAGACTGTCTTTGGTATTAATAGTATGGCCACTTTAATAATACTAATTCTTCTAATTAATGAGCAAGGTATGTTTCCACCTGTTTGTGTCTTCTTTAATTTCTTACATCAACATTTTACAATTTTTAGAGGGTAGAGTTTTCATCTCCTTAATTAGATTTATTCCTAGGTATTTTACTTTTTTATGTGATTGTAAACAGGACTGTTTTCTAAATTTCTCTTCCTAATACTTCACTAAAAATGTATAGAAATATAACATATTTGTTTATTAACTTGTTTAATTAATGCATCTTGAGCAAAATCATTGATGAGTTCAACTATTATTTTGGTGGTATATTTAAGATTCTCTATGTATAATGTCAGATTTCCCAGGTGGTGCTAGTGGTAAAGAACCCCCCTGCCAGTGCAGGAGACATAAGAGACTAGGGTTTGATCCCTGGGTCAAGAAGATCCCCTGGAGGAGATCATGGCAACCCACTCCAGCATTCTTGCCTGAAGAAACCAAAGGACAGAGGAGTCTGGCTATATTGAGTGCATAGGATCACAAAGTGCTGGACACGACTGAAGCGATATAGTATCAGTCTTCCCTTGTGGCTCAGATGATAAAGAATCCTCCTGGAATGCAGGAGACCCGGGTTGGATTATCCACAAACAGTGACAGTTTTATTTCTTCCAGACCAATTCGGACAGCTTTAATTTCTTTTTCTTATCTGAATGCTGCTTTAGGATTTCAAATATTACACTGAATAAAAATGGTGAGAATGAGAATCCCTGTCTTACTGCTAATATTAGAGAAGATGTTTTCAGGTTTTCATCCATTAGTATGTTAGCAGTGGGCTTGTCATACATGGTCTTTATTATGTTGAGGTATGTTCCCTCTATGCCCACATTGCTTAGAATTTTTATCATGAATGGATGTTGAATTTTGTCAAAAGCTTTTTTATTGAGATGATAATATGGTTTTTGTTCTTTAGTTGGTTAATGTGGTATATGACACTGATTGATATGTGTATATTGAACAATAACTTGCATGCCAGGGATTAAATCTCACTTGATTATGATGTATGGTCCTTTAAATGCATTATTGATTTTAGTTTCTTATATTTTATTGAGGATTTTTATATCTATGTTCATCAGTGTTATTGGCCTGTAATTGTCCTATATTTTAATATATTTGTCTGATTTTAGTATCAGGTTGATGCTGGCTTTGTAAAATGAGTGCAAAAGCACTCCTTCCTCTGTAACTTTTTGGAATAGTTTGTGAAGTTTGGGTATCAACTTCTCTAAATGTTCAGTAGAATTCAGCTGTGAAGCTCTCTGGTGCTGAAAGCTTGTTTGTTAGTTTTTCCATTACTGACTCAACTTCACTACTGGTAACTGATCTGTTCGTATTTTCTATTTCTTCTTAATTTAATCTTGGGAGACTGTACACTTCTGGGAATTTGTCTGTTTGTTCTAGGTTGTCCATTTTATTAGTGTATAATTATTTGCAGTATCACTTATAATCATTGGTATTTCTCTGATGTCAGTTATAACTTCTTTTTCATGTCTGATTTTATTTACTTGGACACAATTTTTTTCTAGATGAGACTGGTTAAAGTTTTATCCATTTTTTTAAGTTTTCAAAGAACCAGCCATTATTTTCATTCATCTTTTGTATTGTTTTTAGTCTCCATTTTATCTATTGCTCCACTGGTCTTTATGACTTTTTTCCTTCTACTAACCTTGGGTTTGTTTATTCTTCTCTTTCCAGTTCCTTTAAATGCATGATTAGGTTTCTTGAGATTTTTGTTTGTTTGTTTGTTTCCTAAGGTAGGCTTGTATCACTACCCTCTTAGAATTACTTTCACTATACCCCATAGATTTGGATTGTTGTATTTTCATTTTCATTTATCTCCAGGTATTTTTTAAATTTCCTCTTTGAATTCTATAGTGACACATTGGTCCTTCTATAACATATTGTTTAGTCTTAACATATTTCTGTTTTTTGCAGTTTTTTCCCCTTGTAGTTGCTTTCTTGTCTCATAGCATTATAGTCAGAAAACATGCTTAATATGATTTCAATCATCTTAAATTCATTGAGACTTATTTTGTGGACAAGTATATTATCTTTCCTATAGAATGTTATGTGCACTTTGAAAGAATGTATATTTTGTTGCTTTTGGATGGATTGTTCTATTTATATCTATTAAGCCAGATGATCTAATTTTAACTTTAAGGCCAGTGTTTTTTTGTTAATGTTCTGTCTGGATAATCTGTCCTTTGTTGTAAATGGGGTATTAAAGTCCCCTATTATTATTGTCAAGGCTGTATATTGTCACCCTGTTTATTTAACGTATATGCAGAGTACATCATGAGCAACGCTGGACTGGAAGAAACACAAGCTGGAATCAAGATTGCCGGGAGAAATATCAATAACCTCAGATTACTGCAGATGACAGATATCCAGATGACACCACCCTTATGGCAGAAAGTGAAGAGGAACTCAAAAGCCTCTTGATGAAAGTGAAAGTGGAGAGTGAAAAAGTTGGCTTAAAGCTCAACATTCAGAAAACGAAGATCATGGCATCCGGTCCCACCACTTCATGGGAAATAGATGGGGAAACAGTGGAAACAGTGTCAGACTTTATTTTTCTGGGCTCCAAAATCACTGCAGATGGTGACTGCAGCCATGAAATTAAAAGACGCTTA
>NW_011494670.1:6416156-6436510 GCF_000754665.1 Bison bison bison | reverse complement strand
AAAAAGTTGGCTTAAAGCTCAACATTCAGAAAACGAAGATCATGGCATCCGGTCCCACCACTTCATGGGAAATAGATGGGGAAACAGTGGAAACAGTGTCAGACTTTATTTTTCTGGGCTCCAAAATCACTGCAGATGGTGACTGCAGCCATGAAATTAAAAGATGCTCACTCCTTGGAAGGAAAGTTATGACCAACCCAGATAGCATATTCAAAAGCAGAGACATTACTTTGCCAACAAAGGTTCGTCTAGTCAAGGCTATGGTTTTTCCTGTGGTCATGTATGGATGTGAGAGTTGGACTGTGAAGAAGGCTGAGCGCCGAAGAATTGATGCTTTTGAACTGTGGTGTTGGAGAAGACTCTTGAGAGTCCCTTGGACTGCAAGGAGATCCAACCAGTCCATTCTGAAGGAGATCAGCCCTGGGATTTCTTTGGAAGGAATGATGCTGAAGCTGAAACTCCAATACTTTGGCCACCTCATGCGAAGAGTTGACTCATTGGAAAAGACTCTGATGCTGGGAGGGATTGGGGGCAAGAGGAGAAGGGGACGACAGAGGATGAGATGGCTGGATGGCATCGCTGACTCGATGGACGTGAGTCTGAGTGAACTCTGGGTGTTGGTGAGGGACAGGGAGGCCTGGTGTGCTGCGATTCATGGGGTCTCAAAGAGTCGGACATGACTGAGCGACTGATCTGATCTGATTATTATTGTGTTACTGTCAATTTCTCTCTTTATGTCTGTTAATATTTTAGGTGCTTCTATGATGAGTGAATGTATATTTCAATTATTATATCTTCTTCCTGGATCAATTCCCTTGATCATTATGTAATAAATGTCCTTCTTTTTTTCTTGTTAAAGTCTTTGTTTTAAAGTTTATTTTGTCTAAGTATTGTTACCCACCTTTTTTGGTTTCTACTTGCAAAGAATAACTTCTTCCACCTCCTCACTTCAGTCTCTTGTGCATTTAAATCTGAAGTGAGTCTCTTACAGGCAGCATATACATATATGGGTCTTCTTTTAGTATTCTTTCAGTCACTATACATTTTGGCTGCAGCATTTAGTCCATTTACATTTAACATAATTATTGACAGGTATGTACTTATTGTCATTTTGTTAACTGTTTTCTGGTTGTTCTGCAGTTACTTTTTCCTTTCTTCTTTTACTCTCTTCCCTTGTGATTTAATGACTATCTTTATTGTTATGCTTGGATTCTTTTCTCTTTTTTGTGTTTCTGTCATAGATGTTTGGTTTGTGGTATACCTTGCTATATATAGGAGTGTGTATGTGTATAATTAATATAAGTTGATGATCTACATATGAACACATTTTCACAACCCTATATTTTTATTATCTATCCTGATGTTTACTGTTTGTGACACCATGTTTATGTCCTTTTGTTTTGTATATATTTGTCTTTTAACCTTCCTACTAGCTTTATAAGTGATTCAGTTTAGTTCAGTTCAGTCGCTCAGTCATGTCCGACTCTTTGTGGCCCCATGAATCGCAGCACACCAGGCCTCCCTGTCCCTCACCAACTCCTGCAGTTCACCCAAACTCACATCCATCGAGTCGGTGATGCCATCCAGCCAACTCATCCTCTGTCGTCCCCTTCTTCTCCTACCCCTAATCCCTCCCAGCATCAGGGTTTTTTTCCAATGAGTCAACTCTTCTCATGAAGTGGCCAAAGTACTGGAGTTTCAGCTTCAGCATCATTCCTTCCAAAGAAATCCCAGGGTTGATCTCCTTCAGAATGGACTGGTTGGATCTCCTTGCAGTCCAAGGGACTGCTACCTTTATTTTGCATTTGTCTTTACCAATGAGATTTTACCTTTCATAATTTTGATATTTAGTTGTGGCCTTTTCTTTTTCATTTACAGAAGTCCCTTTAACATATCTTATAAAGCTGATTTGTGGTGCTGAGCTCTTTCAGCTTTTGCTGGTCTGTAAAACTTTACATATCCCTTCATATTTAAGTGATACCCTTGGTATTCTTGGTTGTAGCTTTCCTTTTTTTTTTTTTTTTTTCTTTCATCACTTTAAATATATCTTCTGAGCAGCAAAGCATCTGCTTAAGTCAACTGATTATTTTATGGAAGTTTCCTGGCACGTAATGTGGTGCTTTCCCCTTGCTGCTTTTAATATTCTATCTTTTTTTAAATTTTATTTTAATTACAATATATCTTGGTTAGATCTTTGGGTTGATCCTGTTTAGAACTCTCTTTGATTCCTGGACCTGGATGTTTCTGTTCTTTCCCAAGTTAAGGAAGTTTTAGCTATTATGCCTTTAAATATGTTCTCTGCCCCGTATTCTCTCTCTCCTCCATCAGGGACCCCTATAATGTGAATGTTAGTATGCTTAATGTTGCCTACAGATCTCTTACACACTCCTCTTTTTTGAATTCTTTTTTCTTTTTTGTGTCCACTTCAGTGATTTTTCCACTACTCTATTTATAGTTCACTAACCCATTCCTCTGTATTATCTAATACACCACTGATTCCTTTTAACATATTTTATTTCAGTTATTATATTCTTAAACTCTGTTTCATTCTCCCTTATATTTTCTAACATTTTGTTAAACTTCTCACTGTGTCTGTTCATTCTTCTCCCAAGTTCTCTGAGCATCTTTATGATCATTACCTTGAACTCTTCATGGGATAATTTGCTTATCTCCATTTCACTTAGTTCTTCTGGGGATTTATCTCATTCCTTCATTTAGAACATATTCCTCTGTTGCCTCATTTCACTTAATTTCTTGTTTTTATTTACATGTATTTGGTAAGTTGGTTATGTTTTCTGATCTTGGAGAAGTGGCCTTAGGTATGAGACTTGCCACATGTCCCAGCAATATACTGCCCTGTGGTCACCAGGGCTATATGCTCTAGGTGGGCTGCATGGGCCCTTCTGTTGTGGCAGAATGACTACTGTGGTTGGTCTGATAGGCATGGCTGATCTCTGGCCTATTTGGTTGCCAGGCCTTGCCTTGTTTAGAGGCTGCCATCTGTTAGTGAGCCTGGTCAGGTTATGAGTAGCTGACTCTGAAGCTTTAGGGGATACCAGAGCTAATGCTGGCCCACTGGTGGGTGGAGTCAGGTCCCAGGGTAACTGATTGTGGGGCCATTGATCCCAGACTAAAGAGAGCCTACTGCTGAGTGGAACTTGTTCCTGACATGGCTAGCTGTGGCATCCATTGTGTCCCAAAGCTGGTGTCAGCCTACTGGTGAATGGGGGTCAGGTTCCAGACAGCTGGCTGAATGGCCCAAGGTGTCCTGGAGCAGGTTTCAGTCTGCTACTGGTGGGATCTAGGCCCAGAGGGCTCTAGGGCTAGTGCTGACTCACTGGTAGGCATTGTAGTCTCTGACTGCAGGACCCTGGGGATCTCAGAGTTGGAGTCTGCCCACTTGTGGGAGAGTCAATTCCTCACATGGCTGGCTTGTCATCCATGGGGTTTCCAAAGCTGCTGTTAGCCCACTAGAGGGTGGCATCGTATCCTGGGATGACTGGCTGAGGTGGTCAAAGTATCTCAGACTGGTGTTGACAACCTGATGAGTAGGGCTAGAGCGCAGAAGTTCTTTGGGCTTGAGCCAGCTTGCCATTGGATTAGTCAGTTCCTAAGACGGTAGACTGTGAGGCCCCAGTGGTCTTGGTGGGTATGACCAGGTTCCAGGGCACCTGGGGCTCAGGGGATTCTAAGGTAGCTGACCTGCAGTGTGTGCAGTTACATGTCTACTTGGCTACATGCTTGGCCTGCGGTGTCCCAATGCCAGTACTAACAGGCTGGGATTAAAAAAAAAAAACAAAAAACCACTAATTCAGGGAAACAAAAATAATTCATAATCTATATTTCTCCACTTTTGTAAAAAGAATTACCTGAAATTTCTGAGTTAACTGATCCTGCTATATATGTTTGTGTGCCACTTCTCCAACCCCTCCTTGGGTTTATGTTGAAACTCTATTCCCCAGTGTGGCTATACCTGGAGTTGGGGTTCCTCCTAGGGAAGTTGTTGTTCAGTTGCTCAGAATGGCAGCATGCCAGGCTTCCCTGTCCTTCACTATCTCCTGGAGTTTGCTCAAACTCATGTCCATTGAGTCAATGATGCCATCCAATCATCTCATCTTCTGTCACCCGCTTCTCCATCTGTCCTCAATCTTTCCCAGCATCAGGGTCTTTTCCAATCAGCCAGTTCTTCACATCAGGTGGCCAAAGTATTAGAACTTTAGCTTCTACAGAAGTAATTAAGTTTAAATGAGGTCATAAGGGTGGGGTCCTAGTTTGATAGCATTAGTGTTCTTATAAGAAGGGGCATCTTTCCCCACATTCAAATACTGAGGAAAAGACAGGTGAGTACACAGCAAGAAGGTGGCTACCTGAAAAGAGAGCATTCACCAGAAACTGAGGCCCTGATCTTGGACTTTCAGCTTTAAAAAAAAGGTAGGAAAATAAATTGTGTTTTCTAAGCCACTTGGTCTGATATATTTTGTTATGGCGGACCAAGCAAACTAATACACACCCATGGCTCCTCTTTACCCAGTGGAGTAGTAGCGGCCCTTGGAGACTGACATTGGTGATGCTGCCTGAATGACCCACACCTTCACCTGAATTTGCATTCAGGCAAAACAATGCTTTTGGCACCCAGATCACTAACAAATAGCTTGACTTCCCACAGTAGATGCTTTGCTGTACCAGCCAGCTCTTCCTTCAGTACTGAAAAATTTACTTCTCCAGAAACTAGAAGAGGGTTAATAGTGCTCAGATCGTAATCTTTGCAAAAATCTGCCCTCAGCTTGAGAATGCTGCCACAACTAAGGCCCCACCTCCTTCCTGGAGTAGCTTTCATCCTGGCCCCTCACTACATCATGGACTAAGAAATGTCATCTCTGTTTCAGAGCAACCTGTGGGGCTGGCTGAGACATTCAGTAAGGCTGCATCAGGACCAAACTTCTCCCCCTGTGAATCATTCATCCATTCTTTCTCTTCAATAGTGTTGATTTCAAGACCACTACATAATAAATTTTTTCCAGTCTTACCTTCACATCAGAATCTGCTTCCTAGAGAACCCAACTGTAACTGCCCTCATCAAAATCACCTCTAGCTTTATTTTGCTTGTATAAAGTGGGTTTCCAATAAAAGACTACAGGGAAAAGGGGGGAAATGTTGTAAATATAGCATAATCCAAAAAATTAGAAGGAAAGCTTGGAAGGAAAAAAGAAAAATCCTGGATTTTGTTTTTTCTCTTGCACATGTGTTACCAAGGTTTTCCTTCCTAACATTTTTTAGTGGCAATATAGTCATATCAGGCTTCTCAGGTGGCTCAGTGGTAAAGTATCCTCCTGCAACACAGGAGACAAGAGATGCAGGTTTGATTCCTGGTTCGGGAATATCCTATGGAAAAGGAAATGGCAACCCACTTCAGTATTCTTGCCCTGAAATTCCCACAGACAGAGCATCATGGTAGGCTACAGTCCATGATGTCACAAACAGTCGGACATGACTGAGCATACACACATACAATCACATCATTCCACAGAAGCACCATCAAATTAAAATGTGATCACTGTTAACAAACTTCATATAAGAAGAAATCAATGTTCCTCTTCAACCTAAAACAGATTTTCAGTAACTTCAATAACTTTGAATCTACAAGGTCTATTCCAGTCTCCTCGGTTGTGTTCTCTCTCCTCTTCTCAATTCACCTTAACCAAAACATAGTCAATACTACCCTTCCTTCAAGGCCCAACTTAGTTTCTATATAAAATCTTAGAGTCTCAATTTCTCTGTAAATTCTTCTTTGTCCAACCCTATCTCTTCAATCTGTAGAGTCTGAGTGTTCTATTCTATCAATGAACTGAAAGCTTTGGAGTTCTACAGTTTATACCTCCAAACGTCTTATATGTTTTTAGAGATAGGGTGTAAGTGTTGTAGTTCTTTAGACCCCTTAATGAGCCCATACCTTGAATATCACCTAGCAGACATCACATTTAAACGTATATAAAAACTTTAGAGTTAGGAGAATTTCCAATGAATGTTGGCAACAGTGATTTCTTCATTTTCAGCATTATTTAAAATTCTGGTCATCTTTCTGTATTACTAAATGTTTTTAGTAATGGAGATTTTTTTGTGTGTGCTTTACAAGACACCATTTTAAATAGTAACTTCATATAGTTTTATTTGAATTTAAAATAGTAATGTTATATACAGTATTTTCATTTATTAACTAAGCATGACAAGTTTTGTTCTATATGAGTGAATTAACATTTTGGAGATCATTCCTAATAATTGGATGGCCGTTGCTTGCTATGTTTTAAGAAGAATAAAGCAATACTTTCTGACATTTTTCCTTCCAAAGTCTTAATGTCATACAAAACTCCTAGAGCAAAATATGTTTCAAATCTTTGTAAAAGAAAACACAGAATCTGTGAAATTAGGTGGTTAGAAGGAAAAGAGGAATAGGTATAAAGAAAACACATTAAAGTTTTATTTTTAAGTTCTACTGGGGCCTACTTGAATATGCTTTTTAGCTAGTTAAGGTTGTCACTGCTATAATAGGCCAAAAGAAAATTAAAATAGAGTGCAAATTATGCCTCATGAAGATGTACAGAAGAAATACCTAAAAAAAAAAAAAAGAAGAAGAAGAAGAAATAACCTAATAGGAAAGATTTAGCAGACAATACCTCTGACAGTTGTTCCCACTGATGGTGTTGGGATAATAGTACCAGTATTATGGTACTGTAGCTAAAGTAGACAACACCTTAGTGTTAATATTGGGCAGGTTATTTAAGATATCTAATGCTCAATTTTCTCCTTTTCAAAGTGCACAATAAATATTTTTAAAATGGGGGTGTGTTTTTGCAAAAATTAAATCCTATAGATTAATATGCTGAGAAATTTTTCTTTTCACAAATTTGGATGTGTGAATCTAATAAATGTGCCTCCCTTTCATCAGGTTTGTTGGCCAGTGTTATATGGACTACTTGTTCCTACTTGCTCACTGGAGCTAACAAAGGACATGATGTTGATTTGACTAGGCAGCAACAAGCTTTATATGCCTAATTCTTAGAATATTGTAAGTTTCCAAAATAAATGGAATATTTACAAATAAATAAATAAATATTTATTATCCTTCCATAATAAATATTGTTGAATTAATTAATACCAAAAATTAAACCAGCCCTTCTTTATTGATTAGAACCACTTAAGGTTAACTTGTAAAATATCTGTATACTGCTTAAGGAATATCAGGTTTCTCCAAACTTCCCTGTTCAATATTAAATACAGATGAAGGTTACAGATAGAGATAAGCTATCTGTCCAATTTATGGATTAGAATGTTTCCCCTATTCTTTAGGTAGAAGACAATTTAGACATTCATGAAAGGATTACTTCTGCCTTTCTTTAAAAGTCTATATTGGAAGAAATTTGCCCCAAATGCTTTGAGAGTCTTAACTACTGGAGACACCTGGCACCAAAGAAGTGGGGTGGATGAGGACTGAAAGATAGACACTAACTGAAAAACTTTATAGAGGGAAGCTGGAACATCCCAGGTCTCTTTCTCCATGCTTGTAGTAATAAAATTATTCCCCACATCCCCTTTCTCCCCCGCCCCCCTGCACTGACAGGATAACAGTTGCCTATTTTCTGAAAGACTAGATTTTGTAACAGGAGCACAGTGGAGAGGAGGGTGTATAGGAGTGAAAACGAAATACAATGAAGTCTACATACTACACACCCTCTGCTTCTCTTGCCTAGAAACTATACATAAAGATTATCTCTCCACTTTCTACCACAAGAAGCTGGAAAAGGGAGCACCCTGGATATAACTCTACAACTCAAGAAAAATCCTTATTGTGGCATTTTTGAGGTCCCTTGATCAAAAAGGTGGCTTGCTTTCAGCTCACATATGGTTAACTACTCTTCCAATTAAGAATCTACTCATCCATGAAGACACTCAGCTTCAATGAGCTGTTTGATATCTCTGGAATATGAATGGACAAATCAAGATCAGCTGTTATGTAAAAAGTGTTTTCAATGTCAAACAAAGAAGTCAAAGAAATTCAAGGCAAAACACAAAGAAGGAAGGAAGGAAGGAACTAAATAAGTGCAAAGAACAGATGGAAACCTAACTGTTATTAAGAAAGACAATACACCCGTGGCAGATTCATGTTGATGTATGGCAAAAACAATACAATATTGTAAAGTAAAAAAAAATAATAAATAAAAAATACATAAATAAATGCAAGGCCAAAAAAAGACAATAATAAATAAATCTCTAAATTAAATATAAATAGTAAATATGAAATATAATAAAAAATCAGAAGTGCTACTACATAAAGCCAAGTAAGCCTCTCAGAAAAGAACATAAAAGAGGTGAAGTAAACTATGATAATTCTTGAGAATCAATCTGGAAGGTACAAAATCCAACCGTTTTTTGGAAATTTCACCCCTACACCACCCCCAAAATAAAGAATTGAAAAATTAGAGAGAAATAAATTATGCATGTGAAAATTTCTCAGAATCACCAGGCTAATGACTGAAATAAAAATTTCAGAACAATAAGTATAAGAAGAAACTCTAAAAGCTTCCAGAATATAATGCAAAAACAAGTACCCAAACACAATCAAAGGAAAAGGAATCACAGTAGCATTTGGAATTTTTATCAGTCACACTAGAAGCCAGAAGACTGAGGAATGATGCCTTCCAACAGTGAGAAAGAAATGAAAATGGTTCAATATTGCTAAGACAACTTGCTGAAGCAGAGCCAGGAGGCCATTTAGAAAGTATGACTTAAGCACACATCTCAGCCTGGATAGAGTCTGACCACTGACCTGATTAAGTCGTCTAGAACACCTGCCAGAAACTCAAACTCAAACTTGTTGGACCCTTACTCCAAAATAACTCATGACGATCTGTCTACTTCTCAGACCCTTAGATCTTAACGACAGATCTTAATGGCAAATATTTTCTGACTCTCATCAGTCACAATTCTTTCCAGATAACTTTTAGCAACCGTGGGACTTTTTGTATGTATAAGTTGCTTCCTCTGAACACTCTTTCAGGCTTACTCAAATCTGTGTCTCCTAAATTGCCATTCTTAAACCCTCAAATCAATTAGTTTTTACATTTGCAGCCTCCTGCATTACCTTTTTTGGTTGACACACTTGTCAGGAAAAATGATTTTTACCCTACCTAAGCTACCAGTCAAGTGGGAAGGTAAAAATAAAGTTATTTTCAGACACCTGGTAATTTTAAAGGTAACTACCCACCTTCCTCTTCATGACAGGTTACTGGAGAACATACTTCAGCAAAATAAATGAAAGAGAGAAGAAGACATGATATGTAGAAAACTGGGGCTTCAGTGTAGGGAATTTACCAAGAAGTCCCAGGGCAGCAGCTATGCAGCAGGCCTGAAGAGCAACAATTCATGTCAGAACATTACCTTAGAGGGTTGGAAGAGGGCAGTTTCCAAGAAGAATGATAAACAGAACTATAGATTATTTGATAGCATTGAGTGTTTGGTGAAAATTATTACAAGGCATTGCCCAGACATGTTGGAACATTTAGTAAAGGATTATTGACAGACACATAGAAAACTAAGCAAAACAAAAGCAACTACCAACTCCAGGACAAACTAAAGGTAGCATACTATTGAAATAATAGTGCATTCTTAAGCTCAGTAATAATACTTACATAATCATAATAATGTAAATATGGACTATTTATCTAATGAAAGCTGTGATAAAATAATTTTTGGAAGACAGAGGGAGAAGAAGGACGGTGGTAATAGCCTAAAACTCAACTAGTCAATAGGCCATATTTAAAATGGATGCATCAAGAGAGAGCAGAATAAAAATATTACTTTAACATACAGAAGTGTAAAACAGAATCTATAGCTAGTAGAGTCAAATGAGAGTAGAGCTGCATATAGAAGGGGAAAGAAAGGGGTGACAGGCAAGGAACTGCTGACTTTCAGTGTAAGCCTTTGAGATCGATTTGGCTGTTTTTAATTGTATACTTGCATCACTCCACTTTAAAAAAAATTATAAAAAGATGTTTAGATGTTCAAAGAAAGAACTGAGGAAAACTGAAATGAATCAAAAGATATAATCAAAACATAATGAAAAAGTTCTATGATTAAAAAATAGGTATAGGGAATAAGGCAAAATTATTTCAAATAAATTCATCCTTAAATATAGTATTTTAATTAACAAGTTTTAAAAATCTTGAATATTTTAATTAACAAGTTTTTAAAAACCTCAAGTTTCCAAGCTAAAATATTCTCCAAGCCAGGCTTCAGCAATACGTGAACCGTGAACTTCCTGATGTTCAAGCTGGTTTTAGAAAAGGTAGAGGAACCAGAGATTAAATTGCCAACATCCGCTGGATCATGGAAAAAGCAAGAGAGTTCCAGAAAAACATATATTTCTGCTTTATTGACTATGCCAAAGCCTTTGACTGTGTGGATCACAATAAACTGTGGAAAACTCTGAAAGAGATGGGAATATCAGACCACCTGATCTGCCTTTTGAGAAATTTGTATGCAGATCAGGAAGCAACAGTTAGAACTGGACATGGAACAACAGGCTGGTTCCAAATAGGAAAAGGAGTATGTCAAGGCTGTATATTGTCACCCTGCTTATTTAACTTATATGCAGAGTACATCATGAGAAACGCTGGACTGGAAGAAACACAAGCTGGAATCAAGATTCCCAGGAGAAATATCAATAACCTCAGATTACTGCAGATGACACTACCCTTATGGCAGAAAGTGAAAAGGAACTCAAAAGCCTCTTGATGAAGGTAAAAGTCAAGAGTGAAAAAGTTGGCTTAAAGCTCAACATTCAGAAAATGAAGATCATGGCATCTGGTTCCATCACCTCATGGGAAATAGATGGGGAAACAGTGGAAACAGTGTCAGACTTTATTTTTCTGGGCTCCAAAATCACTGCAGATGGTGACTGCAGCCATGAAATTAAAAGACGCTTACTCCTTGGAAGGAAAGTTATGACCAACCTAGATAGCATATTCAAAAGCAGAGACATTACTTTGCCAACAAAGGTTGTCTAGTCAAGGCTATGGTTTTTCCTGTGGTCATGTATGGATGTGAGAGTTGGACTGTGAAGAAGGCTGAGTGCCGTAGAATTGATGCTTTTGAACTGTGGTGTTGGAGAAGACTCTTGAGAGTCCCTTGGACTGCAAGGAGATCCAACCAGTCCATTCTGAAGGAGATCAGCCCTGGGATTTCTTTGGAAGGGATGATGCTGAGTCTGAAACTCCAGTACTTTGGCCACCTCATGCGAAGAGTTGACTCATTGGAAAAGACTCTGATGCTGGGAGGTACTGGGGGCAAGAGGAGAAGGGGACGACAGAGGATGAGATGGCTGGATGGCATCACTGACTCGATGAACATGAGTCTGAGTGAACCCGGGAGTTGGTGTGGACAGGGAGGCCTGGCGTGCTGCAATTCATGGGGTCGCAAAGAGTCGGACACGACTGAGCGACTGATCTGATCTGATATATATAATATTATACAACTTTAAAGATAAAGGCTATAATTCAATAATATTGAAAGAAATTCTTGTGTTATGTATGAAAGCAAACTAAGTATATTTTCAGTCAACTTTAAAGTTATCAGAACTAAAATATTAGCTACCTCTATAGCATTTTTAAAAGAAATTGTGTAGTTTTCAGATGATCCAAAAATGATCCAAAATTAAGCTGAACAGAATAGAGGTGCTATGTATTAAAAAAAAAAAAAATATTCTTGCTTCACTGTGGGAAAATCAATAGACAGTATGAAAATTAATTATAAGATTCCTGAAGGTAGTGGCTCCCTAAACAATCTTTTCAAAAACGATAGCAAAACTGAAAAAAATATGGATGGGATTTTCCCACCCTTCCCTGGGACATCTGGCTGAAACTTAAAAGCAGAAAGTTTTATTAAGCTTTAGTTCTTGTAATTACAAGAGCTCTGTGGTTAGAACAAGAAATCCCAAGGGGAATATCTACACTTTTTGAAGTCCAACTAAAATTAATTTTCATCTCTTTTTTAAAAAAGCAAATAGAAATCTAAGACATGGTGGAATGATTTTTTTGTTTGTTTGTTTATCTTGCTTATATTTTCTAAATCTTCCTTAACAATGAGATTTATTTTACTTATGAAAGAAAAAAAATGTATATTGGAAAGAAAAAAAATGTATATTGTAAAGAGAAATTCAGATATAGAAACAAGCTGAAAAAAAATTGAAAATTATGTGCTTTTAAATGCACGGTTACAAAAAAATTCATTTAAATATTCATAAATAACTACTGTGTGTCAGGCACTGAGGCTACAGAATACATATGTGTTCCCCGATTTCCTGAAACTTTTAGTCTAGTGAGAAAGACAGGCATTTACTACATACTCATGAAAAACATTAATAAAAAATTTAAAACTCAATTCATGCTTGCCACTGCTGCTGCTACCAAGTTGCTTCAGTCGTGTCCGACTCTGTGCAACCCCATAGACGGCAGCCCACCAAGCTCCCCCATCCTTGGGATTCTCCAGGCAAGAACACTGGAGTGGGTTGCCATTTCCTTTTCCAATGCATGGAAGTGAAAAGTGAAAGTGAAGTCGCTCAGTCGTGTCCGACCCTCAGCGACCCTCAGCGACTCCATGGACTGCAGCCTACCAGGCTCTTCCATTCATGGGATTTTCCAGGCAAGAGTACTGGAGTGGGGTGCCATTGCCTTCTCCACTAACGCATGTTTAATAATGATAAAGAGGTATTTATCAAAGTGTCAATCTTAGTTCAATTTTTATTTGTTTCCTTTACTTCTGACATATGAACTATGAAAAAATGGACACCATATCTACCCCAGAGGTGTCTGAGATATGGATTTGAAGTGTTGGAAAAGATTTGAAAATTCTGAAATATATTTGCTTTGATAAGTAAAAGCCTATTTGGCCATCGTGGTTACTCTTTTTTTTTTTTTTTTACTTAACACAGGAATGTAGAGAAATCATATCACTACTCTGAACCTCAGATTCTTCTTTTATGAAACACAGACATCTTTCTCATACTGTGTATATAAGGATGAAATAAAACAGAGCATCTATATCTGGCTAGACACTTTGCATAGGTTACATCACTAATTCTTACAATAACTTCAAGTTATTATTATCCCCATTTTCCAGATGAGGAAAGTGTGATTCATAATGATTAAAAAAATATATTACACAGATGGTACACAGGATCAGAGATGGAGCTGAGGAATGAAACAAAGTTTTTTCTGATTCCAGATCCTTTTCTCTTTCCATTAAACTTGACCTTATCTCACAGCTATTTAGATTTTAGACTATTTTTTTACAAACAAAACATAATCCAAGACACGAGACTCTGGGAGTGAAATGGCTATTGCCATGACTTGTAAATAAATATCTCCCAGGAGTAGGTATAATTATGTTTGAGAACTGGGGGAGGGGGTTATGACTTAATATTATTTGAAATCCCTTTCAAACCTAAGAATTTACGTGTGTGTGTGTGTGTGTGTGTGTGATTTAGACATAACCACTCTTTCCCTCAACTACTGGTGAGACCTGCAAAAAGTGAAAGTCACTTAGTCATGTCCAACTCTTTGGAACCCTATGGACTATAGTCTGCCAGGCTCCTCTGTCCATGGGATTGTCCAGACAAGAATATTGGAGTGAGTAGCCATTCTCTTCTCTAAGGGATCTTTCTGATCCAGGGATCGAACTCGGGTCTCCTACATTGCACATGGATTCTTTACCTTCTGAGCCACGAGGGAAGCCCAAGTTCCTCTTAAAAAAGCCAAAAGCAGTAGTAGTTGCCAGAACATATCTTGCATTCTAATGCAGGTGGTTGAAACTTGAGTAGTGCTGAGACACAATAGCAATTTATGTGTTGGAAAGCTCCCATGTCTGTCAAAACATGTTAGATACTGCATCAACAGCAAGCTGCTTAAACTGTCACAGTGAATTTCTGAGCTATTTGCAAACCATTTGGAAGTATGAAAAGGAAGAGTGTAAACAATTCATGAAATTTACAAAACCATTTCAGCATCTTGGAAATATAGCTGTTTAAAAGTGTGTGTGTCTTTTAACATTAAAGTACAAGGAAATGTTAAATTTAAAATAACCAGACTCCAAGTCATCAGAAGACTAAAGCTGGATTTGGCAGCCATGGGGAACTACCTTATGTTGTCTTCCCATTGCAATGAACTGGGTAAGGAAGCAAAGATCATGGCCATGAAATCTGCCATTTGTAAACTTCTCTTTCTCAGAATAATTTGGTTTTGGTTTGACCCACAGAAAAGAAAGCAACATGCAAAATTTGTATTAAAAAAGATTTTCTCTTACTCCTTTTTTTTAATCAAACTAGCTCTGTCAAACAAAACAAAACAAAACAAAAGGGGAAGGCATTTCCCCCTCCTCCCTGGCCTAGGACAATCACTGTCCTCCTGTGATTTCTCATTGTTATTTCGTCGCTAAGTCGTGTCTGACTCTGCGACCCCATGGACTGCAACCCGCCAGGCTCCTCTGCCCGTGGTATTTCCCAGACAAGAATATTGGAGTGGGTTGCCATTTCCTTATCCAAGGGATCTTCCCAACCCAGGGATCAAACCAGTGTCTCCTACATAGCAGGTGGATTGTTTACCACTGAGCCACCAAGTGTTTATTGAGGGTGTTAAAATATGGCTAGAAAGCAGATAAGCTGATTAAGATCAAAGAAATGTAGTAGATATATCTTTTGGACAAAGGATATTCTACCTCCAGTGTAGATACTGGGCCTAAAATTAGGAATTCTAATCCTGGTTTCCTGGCTTTTTGAAGTCATTATACTGTTCAAAATTTCAGTTTCTCTATCTCTAAAATAAAGACAGTAGTATTTGTGTGTTCTATAATTTACACAGGAGTAGAGAAGAAAATATCTGGATAATACATTCTCTAAATCTCTTTAAAAGCAAGGGATGATTTATGCAAATCATCATCACCATTATTACTAGACAAAAGAATAAATTTCATTCCAATTTTGATATTCACAGCTTATGTAAATTTAAATTAACAAGAAAAGAACTTCTGAAATTGTAAGTCATTTGGATATCTTTTTTTAAATTTAAATTTATTTATTTTAATTGGAGGCTAATTACTTTACAATATTGTATTGGTTTTGCCATACATCAACATGAATTCGCCACAGGTGTACACATGTTCCCCATCCTGAAGCCCCCTCCCACCTCCCTCCCCATACCATCCCTCTGGGTCATCCCAGTGCACCAGCCCCAAGCTTCCTGTATCCTGCATCAAACCTGGACTGGCGATTCATGTCTTATATGATATTATACATGTTTCAATGCCATTCTCCCAAATCATTCCACCCTCTCCCTCTCCCACAGAGTCCAAAAGACTGTTCTATACATCTGTGTCTCTTTTGCTGTCTTGCATACAGGGTTATCATTACCATCTTTCTAAATTCCATATATATGCATTAGTATACTGTATTGGTGATCTTATTTCTGGCTTACTTCACTGTATAATCGGCTCCAGTTTCATCCACCTCATTAGAACTGATTCAAATGTATTCTTTTTAATGGCTGAGTAATACTCCATTGTGTATATGTACCACAGCTTTCTTATCCATTCATCTGCTGATGGACATATAGGTTGCTTCCATGTCCTGGCTATTATAAACAGTGCTGCAATGAACATTGGGGTACACGTGTCTCTTTCCCTTCTGGTTTCCTCAGTGTGTATGCCCAGCAGTGGGATTGCTGGGTCATAAGGCAGTTCTATTCTCAGTTTTTTAAGGAATCTCCACACCGTTTTCCATAGTGGCTGTACTAGTTTGCATTCCCACCAACAGTATAAGAGGGTTCCCTTTTCTCCACACCCTTTCTAGCATTTATTGCTTGTGGACTTTTGGATCACAGCCATTCTGACTGGCGTGAAATGGTACTTCATTGTGATTTTGATTTGCATTTCTCTGATAATGAGTGATTTTGAGCATCTTTTCATGTGTTTGTAAGCCATCTGTATGTCTTCTTTGCAGAAATGTCTATTTAGTTCTTTGGCCCATTTTTTGATTGGTTCATTTATTTTTCTGGAATTGAGCTGTAGGAGTTGCTTGTATATTTTTGAGATTAGTTGTTTGTCAGTTGCTTCATTTGCTATTATTTTCTCCCATTCTGAAGGCTGCCTTTTCACCTTGCTTATAGTCTTTTGTTGTGCAGAAGCTTTTAATTTTAATTAGGTCCGATTTGTTTATTTTTGCTTTTATTTCCAATATTCTGGGAGGTGGGTCATAGAGGATCCTGCTGTGATGTATGTCAGAGAGTGTTTTGCCTATGTTCTCCTCTAGGAGTTTTATAGTTTCGGTCTTACATTTAGATCTTTAGTCCATTTTGAGTTTATTTTTGTGTATGGTGTTAGAAAGTGTTCTAGTTTCATTCTTTTACAAGTGGTTGACCAGTTTTCCCAGCACCACTTGTTAAAGAGATTGTCTTGAATCCATTGTATATTCTTGCCTCCTTTGTCAAAGATAAGGTGTCCATAGGTGTGTGGGTTTATCTCTGGGCTTTCTATTTGTTCCATTAATCTATATTTCTGTCTTTGTGCCAGTACCATACTGTCTTGATGACTGTGGCTTTGTAGTAGAGCCTGAAGTCAGGCAGGTCGATTCCTCCAGTTCCATTCTTCTTTCTCAAGATTGCTTTGGCTATTCGAGGTTTTTTGTATTTCCATACAAATTGTGAAATTATTTTATGCAGTACGTCTGGTTGCAGAGAGAAGCAGGAGAGTGTGTGTGTGTGTGCACATGCTCGAATGTGTGTTAATGCTGAGTGGCACAAAGAACCAGTCATCTGGGAAGATCCACCCGATAGCACCTTCACTACAGTTCTCTGGTATCCAGGTGTTGCTCAGGATCCTGTCTACCTACCTTATGCTGTAATGCGACCCTGAATCCCAAGACTTGCTATTTTTAGTGTCTTTATTTAGTTATACCTCCAGGTGTATTTTGTGTGGCTAATTTCTAATCTAGATGACTAAACAAATCACTCTGAGAGATACAATTGTGTTTTCAAGGTGATGAAAACAAAAGCAGAGGCCAGGTTTTATATTCATCTCCTATCTCCCATCAACACCTAATGCAATGTCTGGCACCCAATAAATGTTTGCTGAAAGGAAATTAAATACTAACCAGAGATTGAGATTGTGAGTATGGAGGGGAAAGGCAGCTGATGGTGGGGGCCAGAATCCCAACTAGGAAAACTGCTTTTGTGTTCATTCAATTTCTGTTTAAATCTGCAGACTGACTGATAGACAACTTAACAGCAGACTGCAACCAGAAAGAGATCTTTTCTGCCTGTTTTCCATTAGGCAGAAACTAAAAACCACTGAGACTTCCCCAACAGATTCTGATCACGGAGATTCCCGAACAAAGGATGTGGGACACAGTGTCTTCCTGTGAGTCCCAAATACCTGATATTTATCAAAGCTGCACCTTCAAAATCCCATCCACCCCTGCTGCCATCACCTCCTTTTAGTGCTAATCACACTATCATGAGTCCAAAAATAAAGAAAACCAATAAAAGAGTCTAGGGTTGCTAATCTATATAAAAGTCCTAAACAAAGCAAATACAGTTAATACCATGTCTTATTAAATTCATCCCTTCCTTACCAGAGTGATAAAAGTGATAGGATCTATAAGACTGAATTCATTTTACACACCACTATTCAAACTAAGCCTCCCTGTGGTTCAGGGAACAAAGAATCCTGCAATGGGAAAAACAGGGGTCCTGCTTTTTATTCCCTAACTCTCCTGTTCTAGCTGGTCAAAGCAAAAGCCATTAATCTAATACTCTGCACTATATTCAGTGACACAGCATCGTAAAGCAATTGGTGGTCTGGCCAACTAGCTATTAAAAAACATTCAGTCTTTTTAGCTTTAGAATCTTCTCGCATACACATCATGACCACCGAGAAAGCATCAGCAAAAGGTAATAACTGGGCTGAGAGAACGTCTATTTTGTATCTCTGGCTTAGTCTTGAATTTAGCTAAAGCTCTTTGAAAAGTTTTAATACTTTGAAAGGTGAATTTTCTATCCCTTATGGAGCTATCCCAATCAGTATTATTTTAACCTTTAAGTCATTTTCAAAAGAGTTACAATAAATCTGTGTATTAAAGCAAGGTCAAACTTTTTCCCAGTATTGACTATGAATCAATGTGTACAAAAGAGTACAGATGGGATAGTTATAAGTTATTATACAGAAAAACATCAGTATTATTCCAAACAGTAAATTTTCAAGACACTATTATGTATGAGACTTCTAAAAATTTTTCAACTTCCTTAAAAGTTTATGTCCTTGGTCAGTCAGCCATGTCTGACTCTATGTGACCCTATGAACCACTGCCCACCAGACTCCTCTGTCCATGGGATTCTCCAGGCAAAAATAATGGAGTGGATTGTCATGCCCTCCTCCAGGAGATCTTCCCAATCCAGGGATCAAACCCAAGTCTCCTGCATTGCAAGCGGATTCTTTACTATCTGAGCCACCAGGGAAGCTCTTAAAAGTGAAAGGAAGTCCTTAAAAGCATCCCTGTCATATTCACTTGACTCCTTAAATTAAGTGTAATAAAGCTGAAATTAACCTTTTGCTAATTATCAATTATTGTGATGTGCTAAAGGTATGCTCACAGAAGCAGAAGAAAAAGGACAGGAATAAACATAATGTATATCAGAGATCCAGAGGTACTGACCCCAAGAGAACCACGACTGCAGTATCAGTTTTTCCATTCATTCATTAATGATTATTTACCTTCATATTACTTTTACAACTGTGTGTAAAATTCAAATGTGAGTTCCTGACAGAGAGGGAGAAGGGGATGGGAAAAGGGGGAGGGAAAGAAATGAGTGATACAGTATCCATTATTTAGTGAAAGACATTTTGAGAAAGACAGTTAGTGAACTACCATTTTTTCTAAGGAAAGTAAGTTTATTTATTGGAAAAGTTAAAAAAAAATAAGAAAAGTATATTGGAATTCAAGCAAAGGATCAATATAGAAGAATAGTGATGTTACTGCAGGGAAGATAAACACCCCCATCCAAGTGGAAGATGTCCAGAACCCAAGCAGACTACGGAAAAAGAGTAAAGCTGTATTTATAAAACTGGGACTCACCAGCAGAGATGTGAGAAACTACACTCATCACACTCATCACAGGGGTAAATGTAAAGAGTATAGCAGCAACTTAAGGGTTGGCTTTTATAATTAACTAGCTTCATCAATTCCTTTCTTGGTCATTGCCATTTATCTTCATTGGCAGTGGTCCCAAACCTCTCTGGTACCAGGAACCAGTTTAGTGGAAGATAATTTTTCCAGGGAGCAGGGTTGGAGGTGTGGTTTTGGGATAACTCGAGCACATTACCTTTATTGTGCATTTTATTTCTATTATTATTACATCAGGTCCACCACAGATCAACAGACATTAAATCCTGGAGGTTAGGGACCCCCCTGCTTTTTGGTACTCACTGTTCAAACATTTGCTGATCTGTTATTTTCCAGATTCTGTGGAGCACTGGAAAAGCACTGGTGAAAAAACTGAATGGTTCTAGTTTTCAAAGAGTTTCCAGTATGGTGAGGATGACAAATGTAAAACACACCATTGCTATGGAACCCCAGAAGGACAAGAGCAAGGACAGCAGAAGGTCAGGAAAGCTTCCTGGAGGAAGTGAATGCAAACTGAGTTCTAAGTGAGGAGTAAGAGCCCCAAATAAGGGGAGTTAAGTTTCAGAATGGATGAAGGCAGTGCTGCCAGGAAGAGGAAACAAGGTAAAAAAGACACAAAAGTATAAAACACCAAGTATTAATATTTGTGTAGGAGAGGGTAGATGCATAAAACAAGGAGGATTGCAAGCAATTCATTATTCCTAAAGCTTTGAGTCAGGAAATGGAAGCATATGTGAGATACTGGACTAAATCATTGAGGGGTTTTTATGCCCCACTGAGAAAGCTGTATCAACAGATATATAACTTCAGCCATGATACAGGCTGAACTAGATGGGTAAAGATAAGAGCAAGGAAAACAGGAAGATATTAAGGCCCAAAGGAAAGCTGTGACAATGGTGATGGGGATACAGGGCAGCAATGTGTTCAGGAACAAAATCTATGAACTTACAGCAGATGCTGACTGCAGCCATGAAATTAAAAGATGCTTACTCCTTGGAAGAAAAGTTATGACCAATATAGATAGTATATTAAAAAACAGAGACATTACTTTGCCAACAAAGGTCCGTCTAGTCAAGACTATGGCTTTTCCAGTGGTCATGTATGGATGTGAGAGTTGGACTATAAAGAAAGCTGA
>NW_011494670.1:6393866-6416056 GCF_000754665.1 Bison bison bison | reverse complement strand
AGGAATTGATGCTTTTGAACTGTGGTGTTGGAGAAGACTCTTGAGAGTCCCATGGACAGCAAGGAGATCCAACCAGGCCATCCTAAAGGATATCAGTCCTGAATACTCATTGGAAGGACTGATGTTGAAGCTGAAACTCCAATACTTTGGCCACCTGATACAAAGAACTGACTCATTTGAAAAGACCCTGATGCTAGGAAAGATTGAACATGGGAAGATAAGGGGATAACAGAGGATGAGATGGTTGGATGGCATCACCAACTCAATGGGCATGAGTTTGAGTAAACTCTGGGAGTTGATGTTGGACAGGGAGGCCTAGCGTACTGCAGTCTATGGGGTTGCAAAGAGTCAGGCACGACTAAGTGACTGAACTGACAGAACTGACTACTTAATGTTGAAGGAAATTTGAAGGAGAAGCTAAGAATGGCTACAGAATTTCAGGCTGAATCACTATTTAAATGTCTATGTGATTAGCTGAAATAAAGAATTCAGAAGAAGTAGGTTTGTTGATATTGTCTTAGGATGACAGAGGCAAAAGATAAGATGCTATGGAAAAATCTAAACAAACTTTTTGGCCAACATAGTATAACGAACTCTAGAAAATAAAAGTTAAATGATGTAATGGTTTATTTGTGCTGATTCCTATGGCATTTCTACATGATGAATCCAGTAGCAGTTCTTTAATAGCATAAATTTTGTGATTTTCTTTTTGTAGCTTTCCCTCTAATGAACTTAATATATTTCTCAGGCATTATAGTCATTATGTAAAGTCTGTAGATGGTTTTTCCACTGTTGTCTAAGTTCTTAACTATGTATTAAGTGGCTTTCTTGGTGGCTCAGATGGTAACAAATCTGCCTGCAATGCAGGAAACTTGGGTTCAATCCCTGATTTGGGAAGATCCCCTGGAGAAGGGAATGTCTACCCACTCCAGTATTCTTGCCTGGAGAATTCCATGGACAGAGGAGCCTAGCAGGCTTCAGTCCATGAGGTCACAAAGAGTTAGACAGGACTGAGCAGCTAACACACAAGGTCCTTGAGAATCCCTTGGGCTGCAAGGAGATCAAACCAGCTATCCTAAAGGAAATAAGTCTTGAATATTCATTAGAAGAACTGATGCTGAAGCTCCAGTACTTTGGCCACCTGATGCAAAGAGCCAATTCATTAGAAAAGACTCTGATGCTGGCAAAGATTGAAGGCAAAAGGACAAGGGGACAACAGAGGATGAGATGGTTGAGTGGCATCACTGACTCAATGAACATGAGTTTGAGCAACCTCCAGGAAATGTTAAAGGACAGAGAAGCCAGGCAATCTGTAGTCCATGGGGTCACAAAGAGTCAGACACAATTGAGCAATTGAGCAACTGATAACCTAAACCAACTGTATTCAAGAAAAAGGGAATATTGGTTTTATTTTCTCCTAATCTCTGGGGAAAAATTTCCATCTGTCTGTCTAACTGTCTTTGTTCATCAACATCCTTATTCATCCAAGCATCTTTACCCTATCAATTTTCATATTCTGACTTTGTATTATTACTTAAAGATGTCATAAATATTTTTTAAGTGATAGTTATTCTTCAGAATTTGCAGATGATGAACAACAGGTCATATTTTAGTAGAGCAGGTAAATATACTATTGCTGTTTTTTTGTTCTGGTATTTCATGATAAAATGAAAAAGAGTAGAGAGGGGAGTAGACAGACTATCAACTCTCATGAGCTGATAGAAGCATTAAGGAAGGGAGTACTAGGTGAGCTTTTTCAGAGGTGATGATAAAGAGTGCCCAATGCTATTGAAAATTAGTCCTCATGCCATCTTTAATATATATTTCATAGGTCTGATTGCTATTTCACATTTAAAATACATTTTTTAACTTACTAGAGTGTGTTTTTTTTTTAAATATATACAATAAACTGTGGGAAATTCTGAAAGAGATGGGAATATCAGACCACCTGATCTGCCTCTTGAGAAACCTATATGCAGGTCAGGAAGCAACAGTTAGAACTAGACATGGATCAACAGACTGGTTCCAAATAGGAAAAGGACTACATCAAGGCTATATATTGTCACCCTGCTTATTTAACTTATATGCAGAGTACATCATGAAAAACCCTGGGCTAGAAGAAGCACAAGCTGGAATCAAGATTGCCAGGAGAAATATCAATAACCTCAGATATGCAGATGACACTACCCTTATGGCAGAAAGTGAAGAGGAACTCAAAAGCCTCTTGATGAAGGTGAAAGTTGAGAGTGAAAAAGTTGGCTTAAAGCTCAACATTCAGAAAACAAAGATCATGGAATCTGGTCCCATAACTTCATGGGTAATAGGTGGGGAAACAGTGGAAACAGTGTCAGACTTTATTTTTCTGGGCTCCAAAATCACTGCAGATGGTGACTGCAGCCATGAAATTAAAAGACGCTTACTTCTTGGAAGGAAAGTTATGACCAACCTAGGTAGCATATTCAAAAGCAGAGACATTACTTTGCCAACAAAGCTCCATCTAGTCAAGTCTATGGTTTTTCCAGTAGTCATGTATAGATGTGAGAGTTGGACTATGAAGAAAGCTGAGTGCCGAAGAATTGATGCTTTTGAACTGTGGTGTTGGAGAAGACTCTTGAGAGTCCCTTGGACTGCCTGGAGATCCAACCAGTCCATCCTAAAGGAGATCATTTCTGGGTGTTCATTGAAAGGACTGATGCTGAAGCTGAAACTCCACAACTTTGGCCACCTCATGGGAAGAGTTGACTCATGGAAAAGACCCTGATGCTGGGAGGGATTGGGGGCAGGAGGAGAAGGGGACGATAGAGGATGAGATGGCTGGATGGCATCACCGACTCGATACACATGAGTTTGGGTGAACTCTGAGAGTTGGTGATGGACAGGGAGGCCTGATGTGCTGCAATTCATGGGGTCGCAAAGAGTTGGACATGACTGAGAGACTGAAATGAACTGAACTGAACTGAACTGAACTGAATCTCTTTCTGGCTTGTAGCAGTTGGATGTAATACAAAGTAAAATAATAAAATACTGGTCTTAAATACCTATTCATAATTTATATACATTTTTTCCTATCAAAGTTTCTTTGCAGATGAAAATTATTTTGCTTATTTTGAGGAGTTAAAAATCAGCTCTGGTTTAAGTTCCAGCTCTAAAATAGAAAGATGTATCTAGGTCAGACCTGGTAAACATTTAGCTGTCATTGACTATGTTGCAAATAATGGTTTTATTAAAGATATAAAATTGAAACACTTCATAATGGTATTTAGTGAAACTTTAGCATTACCTTTGTTTTTAGCCTACAGATATTTGCTTTAGAAACTAAATAATAGAAAAGAGAGAGAGCACAAAGCAAATAACCTTATTTGGTATTACTTCTGAAAAGCTATCAAAATCTTATTTTTAAAATTGGCAAAATCTTTTTTAAGCTTAGAAAATCTCTGTTGATGTTTATTGAAATACTACAGCTAAAATCAATAAATTTCTTATGAGGTACTGCAGGAAACACTTGGGGAATTTATGGAGGAATTTTTCTGAATTTGGGAAGGAGTGTTGGCTATTATGAATTGACGCAAATATAGAACTGTAATTAGTTTCTGATTCCTGTTTCTATTTCTTCTACTGTAGGTCAAGAGCTGATTCTTTATAGTACTCTGGAGTCCAGGGACACAGTGACAAATTCTTTTAGACAACAGCTGCTGTGGGTTATAGCAATAGTAATGGCAATGCCCACATGAACAATATCACCCACTGTTCTTCTTTCTTATGTGAAACTAATAACGGAAACACATTTTAAAAAATCAAATATGATTATGGTCCATTTACTAGCTATTCATGCAGATCATTCCAAACTGTATTTTCTGATTGAATGGCTATTCCATGAGGAAGGAAGGGAAGAAGGAAGGAAGAAGAAAAAAGGGAGGGAGGGTGTGAACCAGCCCTATAAAATTGCATCGATGCTTTGAACTGGTATTACAAACAGGCAGAATTGGATCATTACAAAGAAATCAGAACAGGAACCCTAGTTAGCATTTCTTTTTATATCTAGTATGAGAAAAACAAACATATTCAGATATCCAGACAGTTGGACCATGAGTGCCATGGAAATTGTCATCAGTTTATAGAGCTTCAGCAATTAAAAAGAACTAAAGAAATGAAAAGAAGTGTGGGGTACAGAGAAAACACTGTAATCAATGGGAATTAAAAACGAGCCCTATGAGGACCAGCGAAAGTTAAAACTGTCATCACAGGGAGTACAGCAGCCATTCAACCTTTTAACAAATACATATTAAATACTTCCTGCATGCCAGAGACCATCCTAATGTTAGGAATTCAACAGTGAACTATACAAAGTCATTGTTCCCAGGAACTTAATCTAATGGAGTAAGCCCAATGCAACTGGTAAATAAATAGATATATAATATAGATTTTAGGCATTTTAAGTGTTATGAAGAAAAACAGATACATTAAGGAACTGAAGAAGAACTGAGGCAGATTTTAAGTGAAACGATTAAAAAGGCCTCTTTGATGAGATGAGACTAGGGGCAGATTTGAATGAAACAAGGGATGGATCTATGCAAAGATGAAGGGGAAGAGAATTCCAAGAAGAGGGAAGAGGATGTATACAGTCCTGGACAGGCAGGAAGGAATCTGGTAGGAGAGGACATCAAAGATAGAGTATGGAGCATCTGTCATTTATTCTAAGAATGATGGAAATCCACTGGAGAGTTTTGAAGAAGGGGAGACTGATTGATCATGATGAGATTGATCTGTTTTCTGAATGAGGAATGCATTTTTAGAAAGACAAGAGTGAAAGAGGGAAACCTGTTAGATAGTTACTGCAGAAATCAGGGAGACAAATAATGGCTTGAACTAGAAAGGTGGTGATGGAGCTATGGTGAGACATGACTGGATTCTGGATATATCTTGGGGATGGAGTTCACTTCTGAACATGTTAAATTTGGATGAAATTAAAATGATGATGATGCCATATGAGATATTGCTATACAATCATCATACTTCACTTATTTTTCATCCTAAGCACACAGCTAAACTGCACTTCCTAATTCTTCCTGCAGTCAGGTGGGGTCATGTGACTGAATACCCATCAATGGGATGAAGACACAGCTGATATACAGCACTTCTAGTCTTAGCTCTGAAAACGGTCCTACATACTCTTCCATGTGCAGGCTCTCTTTCCTCATCTACCAGAGGCTGCAGAGGACTGCCTCAAAGACTCTAAGAAAAGGAGTGGACCCCATATGATTTTGGTATTAATAGCCATAATAACAATGATGATAATAAACATTTTCATGGCTACTGTAAGGTATTGTTTTATTTGATACTTCTGATGGCATTATGAGGAACATAGCATCATTATCCTCATTTTATAGATGAAGTTATCTTTGTGACAATGTCTGGCAGACAGTTTCTAGATGCAGAATGTAAGCAGTGGAGCACACTACTCCACTGTGGCTTAGAGCACAAGTGGCTTCGAGCTTGAACCACAGAAGCACACAGATGTGAGCTCTGATCCTGGTTCCAGTGCTATGATCTTATGCAAATTATTTAACTTTTGTAGTTATCAGGGTTTTTTGTACCTGTAAAATGAGTACAATAATATTTACATAAGTTGTGAGGATGGAATGATTTTTAAGCATACTGTACATTATTTGCCACAATTGCTTTATAAATAATAACTTATATTGTTATTGTTATTTTATAGATTGGAGATGCCATTAAGAACAAAGCAAAAACTGAACGATAAGATTTAGGCCAAAATGACACAACTAAGAGGTCACTTGACTATATGACCTTAAAATAACGCTGTCCCACAGGAAAGTATCAGCTCGAAGCATATGACATGGACTCATGAGAATCAGGGAAGCAGGAACACATATGCTTCCAGGTGGCAACCTAACCGTTTCCTATTTCTGCCACTTAGGAAAAAAAAGCTTGTCTTAATTTGGTTTCCCCAAAGAGAGGACCCTGAGATGAGGATTCAGCTTATTGGGGAAATGATCTCAGGAAGCAGAAGGTGAGAAAGGAATGGGAAGTAACCTAATAAAATGTAAGTTGCTGAGCTCGTTCTACCATATGCAAATGAACTCAATCCCAATGAAGAACCTCTGCAGAATGGTGTGGTCTGCTCCCAGGATTATCTATCCAAAAGAGAGAGTCTGAGGAGTTCATCTTTCATGTTACTGGCTGAGATTTGCTGCTCAGAGTTTAATGCCTCCTTCCAGGCTCTCTACCTCAGTACTTTCAGAATGCCCTGTGTTTGGGGTGAGTGACCTACCAGACTTCACAAACAGTCCTGAAGTAGGGATGTGGAGAAGGCAGGCAGGAACTTGGAATGCAATGTGGTCAGCACACAAATGAGCTGCCAACCAGGGCCACAGCCAATGTCAGGGTTGTGCCAAAAGACAAGTTTTGGGTGGATGTGGAAAATCAGCTTCTCCTTAGGATCATCTGTCTCTAAGTATAAAACTTTTCATACTCAACACCATACCAATAATAGGTGAAAGATAATGAGACTCAGTGAGCTGGATCCAAGAGGAAACTAGTAATTCACTTAGATCCAGACTTCTGAATGCCTTTGCACAAGAAGGTGGAAGTTGTGCCATATCAGAAAGATTCCTTAATCATATACATTTTGGAAATCTTAACTTAAAAGTGTTAAACAGCTACCACTGGTCTGGAATTTTTCTCATTCTTCACTATGGGAATAAGTTACAGTGACTATTCAAAGGGATATACAGCATTTGGCATTTTAAAAATTTACTTAAATACTTGTTAACTTTTCATGATACCCTATTGACGTTTCCCAGAACAGTGTTTTGAAGAATCTAATTGAGGAAGTGTTCAATAGAACTGTATGGTCTGACAGAATACTAAAGATAACATTCCTTATGATGTAAGTGGAAGGAGTTCTAAGAGACTCACTACAAAATTATTAGGCTCGATAAAGCTAGTCTCTGGAAACAGGGGCTTCTGTCCTACAACCACCTCAGAAGAGGACACCTTTCTACTTTCCTGTTTAGGTTTGGCCTGGGTGTGAGGAGTGTGGAGAACGCATGCACGGAGGCTACTGCTTTACTCTTAACTTCTCTCTTCTTCTTCACTTAGGCTTTAAGTCAACACCGGAGCTGATGACTCTCAAATTTTCACCTTGCCAGAATCTCTTGAGGTGTATGGGAATCAGACTGCCCCTTACTCCAGGAATTCAATTCTCTTTAGATCAGTTTTTAAATAAATATAATAAGGTTTGAAATGATACAAAATGGGAAAATGAGACAAAGTAAAAAAGACCAGAAGGTTCTAACAGAGAGTCTAAAGAGGACTTTAAAATGTAATTCAGCTTGGAAAACAGATAATTAATACAATGAAGAGAAATTGAACAATATGCTAAGTTTCAAATATCAGAAGAAACTTCAGCTCAGTTCAATTCAGTCACTCAGTTGTGTCCGACTCTTTGTGACTCCATGAGTCACAGCACGCCAGGCCTCCCTGTCCATCAACAACTCCCGAAGTTTACCCCAACTCATGTCCATCCAGTCAGTGATGCCATCCAACTGTCTCATCCTCTGTAGTCCCCTTCTCCTCCTGCCCACAATCCCTCCCAGCATCAGGGTCTTTTCCAATGAGTCAACTCTTCACATAAGGTGGCCAAAGTATTGGAGTTTCAGTCTCATCATCAGTCCTTCCAATGAACACCCAGGACTGATCTCCTTCAGAATGGACTGGTTGGATCTCCTTGCAGTCCAAGGGACTTTCAAGAGTCTTCTCCAACACCACAGTTCAAAAGCATTAATTATTTGGCACTCAGCTTTCTTCACAGTCCAACTCTCATATCCATACATGACCACTGGAAAAACCATAGACTTGACTAGATGGAGCTTTGTTGGCAAAGTAATGTCTCTGCTTTTTAATATGCTATCTAGGTTGGTCATTGGAGAAGGCAGTGGCACCGTACTCCAGTACTCTTGCCTGGAAAATCCCATGGACGGAGGAGCCTGGTAGGCTGCAGTCCATGGGGTCGTTTAGAGTCTGACACGACTGAGCAGCTTCACTTTCACTTTCCACTTTCATGCATTGGAGAAGGAAATGGCAACCCACTCCAGTGTTCTTGCCTGGAGAATCTCAGGGATGGAGGAGCCTGGTGGGCTGCCATCTATGGGGTCACACAGGGTCGGACATGACTGAAGCAACTTAGCAGCAGGTTGGTCATAACTTTCCTCCCAAAGAGTAAGTGTCTTTTAATTTCATGGCTGCAATCACCATCTGCAGTGATTTTAGAGCCCCCAAAAATAAAGTCTGACACTGTTTCCACTGTTTCCCCATCTATTTGCCATGAAGTGATGGGACTGGATGCCTGATCTTCGTTTTCTGAATGTTGAGCTTTAAGCCAACTTTTTCACTCTCCTCTTTCACTTTCATCAAGAGGCTTTTTAGTTCTTCACTTTCTGCCATTAGGGTGGTGTCATCTGCATATTTGAGGTTATTGTTATTCCTCCTGGCAATCTTGATTCCAGCTTGTGCTTCTTCCCAGAGAAGGCAATGGCACCCGACTCCAGTACTCTTGCCTGGAAAATCCCATGGACGGAGGAGCCTGGTAGGCTATAGTCCATGGTGTCGCTAAGAGTTGGACACGACTGAGCAACTTCACTTTGACTTTTCACTTTCATGCATTGGAGAAGAAAATGGCAACCCACTCTGATGTTCTTGCCTGGAGAATCCCAGGGATGGGGGAGCCTGGAGGTTTGCCATCTGTGGGGTCGCACAGAGTTGGACACGACTGAAGCGACTTAGCAGTAGCAGTGTACTTCTTCCAGCCCAGCATTTCTCATGATGTACTCTGCATATAAGTTAAATAAGCAGGGTGACAATATACAGCCTTGACATACTCCTTTTCCTATTTGGAACAGTCTGTTGTTCCATGTCCAGTTCTAACTATTGCTTCTTGACCTGCATATAGGTTTTTCAAGAGGCAGGTCAGGTGGTCTGGTATTCCCATCTCTTTCAGAATTTCCCACAGTTTATTGTGATAGATATCAGTAAAATTAAAGAGAAATGTGTGTGTAGCAAAGGAATAATAGAAACAGTTTACAGCTTGATACGAAAATTCTTCACCAAGGTTACTTTGACCACTGTGAAAGGAATAATATAATGAAGAACATTTGTGTGATTGGACGTTCTGTGTTAATGATCAAGCTAAATAAA
Organism: Bison bison bison; assembly: GCF_000754665.1. Classification (NCBI taxonomy): domain Eukaryota; kingdom Metazoa; phylum Chordata; class Mammalia; order Artiodactyla; family Bovidae; genus Bison; species Bison bison. The sequence continues at coordinate 6,406,840 of NW_011494670.1, read as the reverse complement.
CAACTTTGAGATTATAACTATACGGAATAGTCATGCAGCTTAAGCTCATGTGTCCATACATTTGTCAATAACATCAGTTCTGGTAGGGAAAAATCACTTACAATTTAATGCAACTTAAATAAACAATGGAAGTCTAAATTAGCAAGGTAGAGCCTAAAATCAAGGAGAAAAGCAAATTATAACAAAGCACGGTATTTGAAACCTGGTCAAGGAACAGGTCTAGAAGGAAACTTGGAAGTCTGAAAATAAAGGATTCTATGCTATCTAGAAACCTTTCAGTGAGGATCAAGTTTTTTTTGTTGTTGCTGTTTTTTGTTTCTTGGTTTTTGTTTTTTAGCGTGTTTCAACTAAATGAAAGCCCGTTATGAAAACAATTGAGGACAAACCTCATCACCATTATTTCTACCACCTGGAATGCTATTCCTTCCTAATCTGACAAAAAGCCAACATCCCTGGTGCTTTGGTGCTACCTTCTCAGCAGCCCTGAACTTGGCTTCCACTGCTCTCAGAGGTCTCTCCCCTCTATCACAGAACTTAACTATTTTTCATTTTTCTCATTAAGTTATTTAACTACTTAAACACAGGGACTGTAGGTTTTCACCTTTTGCACATCTGGGAATCAATACAGACTTAAGGCTCTTAGAAAGTGAAAGTGAAGTAGCTCAGTCGTGTCTGACTCTTAGCGACCTCATGGACTACAGCCCACCAGGCCTTCCGTCCATGGGATTTTTCAGGCAAGAGTACTGGAGTGGGGTGGCTCTTAGTAGGTATTTAATAACTGATGAGTGACAGAGTAAAAGAATAATGGATGTACAATTTAGTGGCGATTGGAATTAAAGTTAGACTTTGGGAAACATGTGAGAGATACTAGCTTTTGAAACAGAATCAATTAAGCTAATTTAAGTCCAAACCTTTACTTCCCTTTACAAGCCCTTTACTTCCCTGGTGGCTCAGACGGTAAAGCGTCTGCCTACAATGCAGGAGACTTGGGTTCAATCCCTGGGTTGGGAAGATCTCCTGGACAAGGCACTGGTACCCCACTCCAGTACTCTTGCCTGGAAAATCCCATAGACGGAGGAGCCTGGTAGGCTACAGTCCATGGGGTTGCGAAGAGTTGGACATGACTGAGCATCTTCACTTTCACTTTCAAGTCCAAACCTTAGTTTTGACCTAGGCACCCAGAATAACTTTGCTTTATTTATTTCACTTGAAATACCAAAAAAATCTTTAAAATTGCTAATAGATTGTTCATCATTTCCATACCTTTTGAAAACTCACACTTTGGATATTTTAGAGCTTAAATTGGAAATAACCTTTTAATATTTCAATATTTGCTAATTTTTTAAAGTCAGGTATTTTTCTTCTAATGACCTTTGATATACTAATAAAAAATTAATCTCTGATAAAAGGCCTTCCTGGAAGGGGAGTAACACACAGTGGTTAAGCATGTGGCCTCTAGGGAGACTGTCTGGGTTTAAACCGGGGACTACCATCTAATGGCTGTTTGATTTTTGACTAATTATTTAGCTTCTTTATGTTCTCACTTTTTTTCACCTGAAAAGCAAAAATAATAATGATGCCTGATAAAGGTTTTATAAGAATGAAATTAAGCAATACACATGCTGACAGAAATAATCAATAACCAATCTATATAAAGAACAGAAGAGAGTTGTATTCAAGCCAAACTGAAGATTATAGCCCAGGAGACAGCCTCTAGGATAGCTCTAAGGAACTATTCCAAAGAAGCATGGTTTTCAGCACAGTTTTTTTTTTTTTTTTTTCCTTTTTTGGTGGGGTAGGGGAGAGGGTACCAAAGAGAGGTACTTTTAATTTAATGCTCCTTAGTGTAAAGACCAAACAGTCTGCAATTTAATATTTTTATTTTTCATCCAAACCATTCTTTTCAAGTACAGAAGCCAAATCATTGTTTTTAACAATCATTACTTTAAGATTAAGAAAAGAGAAGTGAGTTGCCAAGTTGGAAATTCCAAATGTACAAAAGAGATAAACTACAAATGAACACTTAAAGGATAAAATGTTTACTGGCTCAATTTTCTTACTTAGAACAACAGACAATAGACAGTTCCTGGAACATCTTGCCTTGAAGAGCTGTGGTAGACATAGAGAACACAACCTCTGTTTCTACATCCATGTGACAGACGCCTTTCAAGAAGGCAAAGTCTTGAGGTCTAATCATTAATCTCACGTCCACACAGTCTTGTATCTTGTCAGAACAAAGAATATCAAACATGATGGGGTACATCACTTCAAAGTTCCTCAGCCCTTCAAAAAAGACAGATAGGCATGCACACAGCAAATCAGCATAGTCTGGGTGCTGGGGAAGGGAACTTTATATAGAAGTACTAGCACTGACATTCCACCAAAGGAGGCATTTATCACTATTCTATAAGCATTTTATCATCCATCTTGGTGTCATTAGAAACATAACATAAAAGGGAAAAGACATTCATCTAGTATTTGAAACTTAGATCAAAAAAAAAAAAAAAATCACCTCCATCACAAAACAGAAGTAGGTTGTCAGTTTTTCTATTGTGACTTTCACTGCCTTTCATTTCTAAAATGAGGATGTCTGTTTATTTTCAATCAAGTTTACAGAGTTCTCATAAGAATCAAATGAGATAACATAAAAAAATAAGGCTTGAAAATGTAAGGTGTCAGTATAGTAGAATAGGAGGAACAACAATCTTCAAGTCAGAGTGACCAGGGTTTTTGATGACATTCTGACCCTGTAGAGAGGATGGGACTAAAACTGAGCAAGTTTCCAAATCATGGAAGCCTCCTTCATAAAAAGGGAAATTAAATAGCTTCCTCTTGGAGTTTCATGATGCTTAAATGTTAAATACTGGAAGCACCAAAGTTCCTGGAACTTAGAATGCATCCACTAGGAGCTGATTGTCTCTTCCTCCAAAACAAATTAAACAGTCATGCAAACATTAAATATATTTTTCATTATGCAAATATGCCAAGGGTACAAATGCATGGCCTTTAGTTACATAATGTGTTTTATTTTGCTACATTATGTAAAATAATCATCCTTTGAGTCATTCTTTTTCTTCTTAAGCCTTTGACTTATCTGGTCATGTTTTCTGGGCAAAACAGAAAATCTAATATTTTTAGTTTTTGCTTTTTTCTGTAAACACACACTAAATAATTCTATCACTCCTTTTCAGCTTCCACATTTCCTTCTATTTCAGTGTTTTTCTTTGACTCATAGAATAAAACTTTTCTATATAATGTTTTAGAAATTGTACCCATAATACCTCAAGGATCTCTTATCTCTTGTCATATCATTTGTTAAAACTCCTATCTTTCAGTTGCAAAGCATGTTGGATTTCTTTTCCTTTATTCCTTTAGTGAGATCTTATTTTTTCCCTGCTATATAGACTTTTGATGCAGTACCAGGTAAAGAGAATGCAAATTTTAGTATTTTCTTGAATAAGAGTTCTCAAACTTAAAATATGAAATTATTTTTATGAAATTCATTACTTTTTATTCCTATAGAGATATTCAAAGTAGTGGTCATGATTTATCCTTCTTTGCAACAGGCAAATCTTTTCTTTTTTATAATTTTTCAAATATAGCAGCATATACACATGCTGTGTTCTATTGAAAAAAAAACATGGTATCAATTTGGTTTATTCTGTTGATTTTGTAAGTGTATCACACTATATGTGATATGTATTCAAAAATACAATATGCTTTTCAAAAACACCTTCTTTGTTTCATAGCTAACCTTGTTGATATCATGCATATCACAACAGGAATATTCTTTTGTCTCTCTATATGAACCTTTGTGTAACCTTCAGTAGCTATGCATATCAAGGAGGTAAAATAACATACTTAGCAGAAGGCTGTATGCCTTTCTAGTCTGCAATCTCTCTCATTCTCTTTGAAAAGTTTCATTTAAATTTCGATATTAATGATGTTTATGTGTAGGCGTCTTTTTTCAATTTCAGGGCAGCTGAATGAACTTCCTTAAAGGTACTAAAACTCAAGTGCACCTGAATTAAGGACATTGGTAAATACAGTATGAATAGAATTTATGAAAAGGCTTTTACCCAGGCTTGAAAACTACACCTTTGATTCAAGATGTTGTGTCATGAATCTATGTCCCTACTGATACTAGGAGAGATAAAGTCCTCTATATTCCTACACTGAAATGAGCTAAGTGAATTTTGTAATGTTACACATCCATACCATCCATTAATATCTTCCATGCATGCATGTGTGTGCAGTCACTTCAGTCATATCTGACTCTGTAATCCCAAGGACTGTAGCCCACCAGTCTCCTCTGTCTACGAGATTTCCCAAGCAAGAATACTGGAGTGGGTTGCCATTTCCTCCTCCAGGAGATCTTCCCGACCTAGGGATTGAACTCACATCTCTTACAGCTCCTGCATTGGCAGACAGATACTTTACCACTGAGCCACCTGGGAAGCCCCCTATATTCCATACATATTTGGTTCAAACTGCACATAGCGGCCATTTCTAATTACTATTACTTAATAGAAAATACTTTTATAATTATGCATTAACTTCACAATCATGATTACAGTCACTGGTACTGAACAAGAACATTAAAAATCCAAGACTAGGCCCTGGAGTCCTGATTAGAATTGTACAGATAAACTTACAGGTTGGAGAGCAGACACAAGCCAAGTCTGTGTGCCATATTTTAATGGAAGTTTGCAGTAATCCATGCAAGAATGACCAATATTTCTCAAGTTCTTCTGGAACTAATGGTCTATTGCATTTTGTATTTGGAGTTATCCTAAATCATACATTTGGGGTATGCCAGTGCAAATATAAAATGTGGACATTTCAAAGACAGGGAATCAGTTTACATAAGACAAATAAAACAACTTCAAATTCATTTATTATATCTTTAAATAAAAGTTAGCCTTGGAATCTTCACTGGGCACCACAGAGAGTCTCTAGGTCCACACAGAGGTTATTAGTATAAACAGGCCATTTAGCCACAACCAACTTGAGTTTCTGTATTGCACACGTGGTAACTACTGCTATAGCATGTGATATATTCCAGGAGACAGGACCATTAAGAATAATAGGGATTACTGAATTTTGGACATCTCCACTTCAAGGAAAAGACTTTCTCCAAGTCTGTGAATACCTTCGACAACAGTCACATGTGATGCCTCTTCTTCATCTGATGACAACTACCAACCCTAAAATGGACTGGTGCAACACTTTGCATTTTAACTATGGACATAATGTGACTTTTAATTTTGATTCTGATTGTTTTGTTCTTGCTGTTTGCTCCCTGCCTCTGTAACTGTATAACTGGATTTGTTTCTAGCCGCATGAAAGCTTTTAAGTTACAAATGGTTGCTCAAACTCCTGCTACTGCTGTAGTTTCCTCCAACTACTCTTTGGGGCCCCGGGATCAGATATCCTCAATATGAGGATTAGGAGAATATGTTGCCTCACCAATTTAGGGTCAACGCCCCTTGTCAGCTCAGAAGCAGTTATGGGACAAGAATGACGCCCCTTTTCCCTAGGCAACATAATTCTCCTAAAAGAAAAGGGGGGGAATGAAAGAGTCAAATCCTAGGCAGGTTGATAAGGAGTCTAGGGGTCCCCAAGGAGAGAGGGGTCTGGAATTCTCAAGGAGGAAGAAAGGACAAACTTTTTTTCCTTCTCTACATTCCTTAGGATTATATAACAATAATGTATCCTGCTTGAGGACACTCTCTGGGTTAAACCTTCTGGCTAATTCTGTTATCTTAAAATGTAAATTATGGGAGTAGACCTGGTCTTTACAAGGATGTATCCTGCCTGAGGACAGTCTCTGGATTAAACCTTCTGGTTTATTCTGTTATCTTAAAATGTTAAATTATGGGAGTAGCTCTGGTGAGGTCTTTACAACCTCCAGACATTCTTTGGATTAATTGGAGAGGATATAACTTTATTGCTAACACTAGCAAGTAGGTACTTTTTCTGCCCTCTTCTGATGCCTATGTCAGAAGCTTTCTCTATCTCCTTTATACTTTAATAAAACTTTATTACACACACACACAAAAAAATTTTGATTCCAAACTCCTCTGATAAGTTAACAAAAAGATCAACAATATATGAATTGTTTGGCTCCTTAGGGTCATTTCAGTTGTTAATATTGAATTTTGAGGATGTGCACAAAGCAAATATCATCCTCTCCAGGCACAATCTAACTGCAGTTGACATCAGCCAAGGGAGTGAGTGAGTGAGTGAAGTCCCTCAGTCATGTTGACTCTTTGCAACCTCATGGACTGTAGCCTATCAGGCTCCTCTGTCCATGGGGTTTTCCAGGCAAGAGTACTGGAGTCAGTTGCCATTTCCTTCTCCAGGAGATTTTCCCAACCCAGGGATCAAACCCAGGTCTCCCACAATGTAGGCAGAGGCTTTTACCATCTGAGCCACCAGAGAAGAGCTTTCAGCCAAGGGAAGAGCATGAAATTTCTCTTATTTTTAATGACACTTTTCATCCTGTTTTTCTTAGAATAAATATCATAAAATAACTGGACTCTTAGACCAAAGTTGGAATAATCTATAATCTGGTATAGGTAGATCACAGTCCAACAATAATAGCAAAAATATTGTAGTCACGGTTTTAGTTCTACAATATACTCACTCAGTCAGAACAGCAGTAATAAGGCCTGTTAAAGATTCAAGTCTCTATTGACTAAATGTTGCATCCTTGCATGCCAGCATGTGTCTTTCAAGGTAAAATGTCAAGGACAAAGTGAACCTACTGAGCAAGAGCTGACAGGTCTCTCTCAAAATATTTCCCATAAAAACACAAATATACACACGCACACATACACATATTAATTATAAATGGTCAGCAATTTTCTGTATTTTTATCTAACTTCAGTCTATAAAAAATAATTGACCTTAAGCAAAATGAAAATCTACACATTTGGGAATCAGGAGCTATAGAACATCATAACAACATGTTAGATCTTTGAATACAAAGTGAATTCATATCAGTTCAATAGTTTAACATTCTTACCTTAGGTTGTAACTTCTATTTGTTATTACGAACATGAGCTCTTAGGATGTGTCAGCTGGTTTTTCTAATAGTGAAATAATTTTTTTATTTGGTAAATAGCTGCTTCTGTAGTAGAGCATGGCTATAAAAATGGAAAATAATACAATAGTAATAAAATAATATTTGAGCTAATTTAGAAAATAGATAACTTTCACCCCATCCCGTATATTAAAATCCAGATTTTATTCCTTTTTTAACCTGAAAATCACTTACCCTAATCACAAATTAATATAAGCTGGGAAAATATGTGATTTGTTTTTGGAAAAAGAATAAAATGAAAATAAATAAAAATCCCCTTCTATTCAAGCATGCATTGACATTCTGACACTGAACTGACCAGAAGACTGGCTTTTAAATCAGTCACCTAGATAAATATGAAGTATGTTTCCAAAGAGTTCATCAGGATTTTTCATCAGACATTCCCTATGAAGTACAAACATCACCTTGTCTCATTTATTTGTATAGCACTCATTCATTACAAGAGATTTAGAAAGAACAAAAACAAGTGTTAAGAACTTTTAAACATGCTTTCTCATTTGCCATTAAGAACTTTTTTCAGTCTATCCATCCAGGGAGCATTACTCTGCCTCATTTATATTTCATATGTTTCTAAACTTCCTTTAGTTTTTTTTAAATGCTTTCCAACAAGCTCTGAAACATGTCACTGTGAGATGGTACTCCTTTTCCTGGGAATGTATTACTGTCAGTCATACTCTATCATTTCTATTTTATGCTTTATCCTTCTTGTTTCCCATAGTGAAGGTTTGAAATATCAATAAGAACTTCATGTAGTATATAAAATAACACTCTATTAATAAGGAGCAGCAAAATGAACAGCCATCTTGATAAATGTTAATTAACAGTTTCATTTTAAATAAATATGGAAAAAAAGTTCAGAGAAGAGACACAAGGACTTAAAAGTTAAGTAAAATTACTAGAAAATATTCTGTTTAAGAATATGGGAAAATCCAAGGGTCACTATACTATGTGTTCCCAATGGGCTCACTAATAAATAATGTATCCTGGGTCATTTTTCTCCTTTGACATTACAGTCACCTGAATTATCTTCAGATAAATTCCCTTCATACATCTTATGCAGATGTTATTTTGCCCACATGCTCTCTTGACTCACACAGGCAACTATACCCCAAGTCTATTCAAGGGAAAGATCTGTTTAGAAAATGCTTATCCAAAGTCAGAGGAAACACCTACTTATTCTAACTATTATACTTTTTAATTCAATAATTTATTCAAACATATATACACATATAATAAAGAATCATAATATATTTGCATCACAAAATATTTAAAGAGTATCAATAGTGTAAAATAGGACATGTAAAATAAAGGATCCCAGTAGACAAAGTTTAATCACTTTGAATAATATCTTAAATTACTGTAACAGGTGACAAACAAAAGAACAATCAGAAAACAAGGCAATCATTGTGACTGTTCATAAATCTGCAGTGAATGACAGAAAAGGAAATATAGTTGAAAATCAAGTTAGTGATTTTAAAGACCAATTGTTAGATGATAAAGTAAAACAGACACACAGAATTTGAGAATGAAATTATGAAGGCTCCAGAAAGTCTGATAATCTTCCAAAAATATTTTCAAAGGAGAAAGCACAAACAATGGAGACAGGGTCCAAACAGAATACAATAGAATATCCCCCTACTTTAAATAAGTTTCAGATTGAAAAGACCTGAAGAATTTGTTGGAAAAAAGTCCAACTTCCAGACACAAAATTGTGAATTTGAAGGATAAAGAAAACATTTGAAAACTTCTAACAGAGGAATAAAATTTACCTACCTAAGTGGAGGTGTGCACTAAATACTTCTGTACCATTTAAGTGAAAATCATATACCACTAACACAGATTTTCTTATAATGAAACATTCTGAGAGAATGTCTTCAAATTGTTGTTAAGAAATAGTTGGAATAGCACACTCTCTACCCTGCCAACTAACAAGAAAATGTGAGGACAATACAGTTTTAGACTCTAGTTTTATAATGCCAGAACTCAGAAAATTTACAATGTACATTTGACCCAGAAGGCTTGCAGACAGAAAAATTTTAAAACATTTATTTGACATTAACATTTGGAAGGGTCATTTTAAAATGTTAATTTTAATTTCTTTGGACCATATTTTCTTCTCTATGGGTCAATTCACATTCTTCACTTTGCAGCATAAAATATTTAGAAAAACATGTAAATGTTGCCCCTCAGCCTTTGATTATTTGGAATCAAACTAAACACAGCATGAAGACTTAATAGTTAAAGAACAGAATAAAATGCTATAAAGTTTGGCAACATAAAAATGGTAATAATATCAAGCAAAAATTGAAGGTAAATGAAGAATTGAAAGAAAGTTGAATTACATATGAAAGAAAGTTGAGTATGCACAAGTTCTTATTTCTATGGTGGAGATGTATTCAGCTCAGTTATTCAGTCATGTCTGACTTTTTGCAACCCCATGAACTGAGATGCATTAGACATGATATTAATTTGACAAGTCAGTAAATCATATCAAATGAATTTTTTATTTGAAATTTGAGGGGCAATTAAAATAAAAAAAGTTAAGAGTAGTTTTCTTCACACAATGAAATTGGCTAGGGATGAATACTGGGAAGGAATATGACAACTAGATTTTAGATTTTGTGATATTTAATTCAATATATAGTGTGATTGTTTAGCCAATCAAAAGTTTTATAAGGGAGGGGAAGGTTGAAGATGGTGGATGAATAGGATGGAGAGACCACTTTTCCCCCCACAAATTCATCTAAGGATCATCTGAATGCTGAGCAAATACCACAAAACAACTTCTGAGTGCTGCCAGAGGACACCAGGCACCCAGAAAGGCAGCCCATTGTCCTTGAAAGGAGGTAGGACAAAATATAAAAGATAAAAAGAGAGACAAAAGAGTTAGGGATGGAGACCCATCCTGGGGAGGGAGTTGTAAAAGAGGAGAAGTTCTCAAACACCAGGAAACCCTCTCACCAGTGGGTCTGTGAGGAGTTTTGGAATCTCAGAGAGCAACATAAGCGGTAGGAAAAACAATAAATAAATAAAACCCACAGATTATGCGCCTAACTGCAACTCCCAATGGAGATGTAGCCCAGAGGCTCACATCCGCCACCAGCAAGTGGGGCTGAACAGGGAGGTGCAGGCTGCATTGCTTAAGGTAAGGACTGGGCCTGAATGCCCTGAGGGCAATCTGAGGGAGCTAACGTGAGATAGCTCCCTGCCCAGGATGGGCTATCCAAAACTGTGGGATAGCCAGAGAGAGGGAAAAAAAAAAGATGAACAAGAGAGAGAACTTTCCCATGAAAAGCTCTAAACTAAGGCACTGCCTGCCTGCCCACAGAACAAAGGACTGAGCGAATACCAGAGGAGAGCTAGCTGGCAACGGACCAGCCCATTCCCCTCCCACCAGAGGCAGGTGGGCGACAGCCAGAGCCAGAAGGCAAGGGGCAAACTCGGCCCCAGAGACAGCATCCTCTACCAAACTGCGAGCAGGCTCCCAGTTGCTAACCAAGTCTTCCTAGGATCCTGGACGGTTGACATCCACCAGGAGGGTCACAGCCAGAGATCAGCTCCCCAGAGGAGACACATGGCACAGCTGAGACAACACTCCCATTGTGCACCTAGGAAACTGAGTGGCCAGGACCAGGGAGGTGATAAGATGCACTGCACCTGAGGAGAGTGCACTCGCCAGCATCTGCTGGCCTGAGCTGCTTGGACCTGGGAAGGGCACAAAACACAGGTCCAACTGAGTCTACACCTTTATGGAGTACCTGAGAACCTGAACCTGAGCGGCATAGACCTGGGAAGTGCACGCAAGCCAGGGCCTGCCTTAGACAGTTTCCCTGCAGAACAACCTGGAGCCTGAGCAACCGGGAAAGAACACATGCCATGAGCGGGAGCAAACCCAGTGTGGCCCAGACACTGCAAGCACTCCCCACACATGCCAGTGATATTTGTTTGCAGTGTTCCTCCCTCCCTGCAGCACAATTGAACAAGTGAGCCTAAATAAGTGACCACTTTCCCCACCTTGTGTCAGGCTGGAAGTTAGATACTGAAGAGACTTGCAAAGAGAGGAAGCCAAAATAAACAAAGATGAGGGAACTGCTTTGGAAGTGACAGGTGCAACAGATTAAAACCCTGTAGTCATCATTGACTACAGGAAGGTGCCTATGGACCTTGAGAAGAAATATAAGCTGGAACAAGAAACTATCTGAAGCTGAACTGACCCCACACTGCCCTCAACACCTCGAGAGAAACTCCTAGATATATTTTACTATTACCATTTTTTAAGTTCTTTATTACTTCTTTAATTTTCATTTTTGAAACCTACTATTACCTTGCAAAAAAAAAGACCCTATTTTTAAAGCAAATTTCATATTTTTTATATAACTTTCTAGATTTTGTTTTATTTTTCTAATATTGTATTTTTGAGAGTCTAACCTCTACTCTAGATTTTTAATCTTTGCTTTTTGGTATTTGTTATCAATTCTGTACCTTTAAGAATCCAATCTTTAGTACCCATTTTTACTTAGGAGTGTGATTACTGGCTTGATTGCTCTCTTCCCTTTTGACTCTCCTTTTTCTCCCCCAGGTCACCTCTTTCTCCTCCCTCCCCCTCTCTTCTTAACTTTGTGAATCTCTTTGGATGTTCTGGGCTGTGGAGAACACTTAGGGAACTGATCACAGGCTAGATTGGTCTCTCTCCTTTTGACTCCCCCTCCTCTCCTCCTGGTCACCTCTATCTCCTTCATCCCTCTTCACTATGGAACTCCGTGAACCTCTCTGAGTGTTCCAGACTGTGGAGAGCAAATAGGGAATTTATTGCTGGCTAGATTGCTCTCTCCCCTTTTGATTCCCCCTCTTCTCCTCCTGGTCACCTCTATCTCCCACCTCCCTCTTCTCTTCTCCAGGTAATTCTGTGAACCTATCTGAGCATCCCCACAGCAGAGAATCTTTTCACCATTAACCTAGATGTTTTATCATCAGTGCTGTATGCATGGGGAAGTCTTGAGGTTACTGTAAGAATAAGACTGAAAGCCAGAGGCAGGAGGCTTAAATCCAGAAGTTGAGAACACCAGAAAACTCCTGACTCCAGGGAACATTAATCGACAAGACCTCATCCAAAAGCCTCCATACCTATACTGAAACCAAGCTCCACCAAAGAGCCAACAAGTTTCAGAGCAAGACATACCAAGCTAATTCTCCAATAAAGCAGGAACATAATCCTGAGCACAAAAATACAGGAGGTCAAAAGTCACACCAAACCCATAGACACCTCAAAACTCACTACTAGACACTTCATTGCACTCCAGAGAGAAGAGATCCAGCTCCACCCACCAGAACACTGATGCAAGCTTTCCTAACCAGGAAATCTTGACAAGCTACTCATCCAATGCCACCCACAGGGAGGAACCTCCACAATAAAGAGGAATCACAAACTTCCAGTATACAGAAAAGCCACCCCAAACAGAGCAACCTAAACAAGATGAAAAGGCAGAGAAATATTCAGCAGGTAAAGGAACATGATAAAAGCCCACCAAACCAAAGAGGAGGAGATAGGGAGTCTAACTGAAAAAGAATTCAGAATAGTGATAGTAAAACAGATCCAAAATCTTGAAAACAAACTGGAGTTATAGATAAATAGTCTGGAGACAAGGAATGAGAAGAGGCAAGAAAAGTTTAACAAGGACATAGAAGAAATAAAAAAGAGTCAATCAATAATGAATAATGCATCTTCCAGAAAATTGCAGAGGAAGGTAAACTTCCAAACTCATTCTATGAGGCCACCATCACCCTAATACCAAAACCTGACAAAGATCCCACAAAAAAAGGAAACTAGAGGCCAATATCACTGATGAACATAGATGCAAAAATCCTT
>NW_011494670.1:6388142-6391574 GCF_000754665.1 Bison bison bison | reverse complement strand
GTTCGATGCAGGATACTGGATGCTTGGGGCTAGTGCACTGGGATGACCCAGAGGGATGGTATGGGGAGGGATGAGGGAGGAGGGTTCAGGATGGGGAACACAGGTATACCTGTGGCGGATTCATTTTGATATTTGGCAAAACTAATACAATTATGTAAAGTTTAAAAATAAAATAAAATTTAAAAAAATAATGAATAATGCAATAACTGAGATCAAAAGCACTCTGGAGGGAACCAACAGTAGAATAACTGAGGCAGAAGATAGGATAAGTGAGGTGGAAGACAGGATAGTGGAAACAAATGAGACAGAGAGGGAAAAAGAAAAAGGAGTTAAAAGAAATGAGAATAACCTCAGAGACCTCTTGGACAATGTTAAATGCCCCAACATTCGAATCATAGGAGTCCCAAAAGAGGAAGACAAAAAGAAACGCCATGAGAAAATACTTGAGGAGATAATAGATGAAAACATCCCTAAAATGGGAAAGGAAATAGCCACCCAAGTCCAAGAAACCCAGAGAGTCCCAAACAGGATAAACCCAAGGTGAAACACCCCAAGACACATATTAATCAAATTAATGAAGATCAAACACAAAGAACAAATATTAAAAGTAGCAAGGGAAAAACAACAAATAACTCACAAAGGGATCCTCATAAGGATAACAGCAGACCTTTCAATGGAAACTATTCAAGCCAGAAGGGAATGGCAGGACATACTTAAAGTGATGAAAAAGGAAAATCTATAACCCAGATTACTGTACCCATCAGGGATCTCATTCAAATATGAAGGAGAAATCAAAAGCTTTACAGATAAGCAAAAGCTGAGATAATTCAGCACCACCAAACCAGCTCTTAAGTAAATGCTAAAGGATCTTCTCTAGACAGGAAACACAGAAAAGGTGTACAAACTCAAACCCAAAACATCAAAGTAAATGGCAACAAGATCATACTTATCAATAATTACCTTAAATGTAAATGGGTTGAATGCCCCAGTGAAAAGACAAAGACTGGCTGAATGGATACAAACACAAGACCCCCATATATGCTGTCTATAAGAGACCCACCTCAAACCTAGGGACACATACAGACTGAAAGTGAAGGGCTAGAAAAAGATATTTCATGCAAATGGAGACCAAAAAAAAGCAGGAGTAGCAGTACTCATATCAGATAAAATAGACTTTGAAATAAAGGCCTTGAAAAGAGACAAAGTAGGACATTACATAATGATCAAAGTATCCATCCAAGAAGAAGATATAACAATTATAAATATATATGCTCTCAACATAGGAGCACTGCAATATGTAAGGCAAATGCTAACAAGTATGAAAGGGGAAATTAACAGTAACACAATAATAATGGGAGACTTTGTACCCCACTCACACCTAAGGATAGATCAACTAAACAGAAAATTAGCAAGAAAACACAAACTTTAAATGATACAATGGACCAGTTAGACCTAATTGATATCTATAGGACATTTCACCTGGAAACAATGAATTTCACCTTTTTCTCAAGTGCACATGCAACTTTCTCCAGGATAGATCACATCCTGGGCCATAAATCTCACCTTGGTAAATTCAAAAAAATTGAAATCATCTCAAACATCTTTTCTGATCACAATGCAGTAAGATTAGATGTCAACTACAGAAAAAAAAAAAAAAAACTATTAAAAATACAAACATATGGAGGATAAACAACACACTTCTGAATAACCAATAAATCACAGAAGAAATTTTAAAAAATCAAAATATTCATAGAAACTAATGAAAATGAAAACACGACAACCCAAAACCTATGGGATTCAGTAAAAGCAGTGCTAAGGGGAAGGTTCATAGAAATATAAGCCTACCTCAAGAAACAAGAGAGAAATCAAATAAATAACCTAACTCTACACCTAAAGCAACTAGAAAAAGAAGAAATGAAGAACCCCAGGGTTAGTAGAAGGAAAGAAATCATAAAAATTTGGGCAGAAAAAAAAAACAAAACAAAGGAGACCATAGCAAAAATCAACAAAGCTAAAAACTGGTTCTTTGAGAAGATAAATAAAATAGAAAAACCATTAGCCAGACTCATCAAGAAAAAAAGGGAGAAGAATCAAATCAACAAAATTAGAAATGAAAATGGAGAAATCACAACAGACAACACAGAAATACAAAGGATCATAAGAGACTACTATCAGCAACTATATGCCAATAAAATGGACAACCGGAAGAAATGGACAAATTCTTAGAAAAGTATAACTTTCTAAAACTGAACCAGGAAGAAATAGAAAATCTTAACAAACTCATCACAAGCACAGAAATTGAAACTGTAATCAGAAACCTTCCAACAAACAAAAGCCCAGGACCAGAGGGCTTCACAGCTGAATTCTACAAAAAAATGTAAAGAAGAGCTAACACCTCTCCTACTCAAACTCTTCCAGAAAATTGCAGAGGAAGGTAAACTTCCAGACTCATTCTATGAGGCCACCATCACCCTGATATCAAAACCAGACAAAGATGCCACCAAAAAAAAGAAAAGAAAAGAAATCTACAGGCCAGTATCATAGATGAACATAGATGCAAAAATCCTTGACAAAATTCTAGCAAACAGAATCCAACGACTTATTAAAAAGATCATACATCATGACCAAGTGAGCTTTATCCCAGGGATGTAAGGATTCTTCAATATCCGTAAATGAATCAATGTGATGCACCACATTAACAAATTGAAAGATAAAAACCATATGATTATCTCAATAGATGCAGAGAAAGCCTTTGACAAAATTCAACATCCATTTATGATAAAAACCCTCCAGAAAGCAGGCATAAAAGGAACATACCTCAACATAATAAAAGCCATATATGATAAACCCCCAGCAAACATTATCCTCAATGGTGAAAATTTGAAAGCATTTCCCTAAAGTCAGGAACAAGATGAGAATGCCCACTCTCACCACTACTATTCAACATAGTTTTGGAATTTTTAGCTACAGCAATCAAAGAAGAAAAAATAGTAATAATAATAATAGAAGGAATCCAGATTGGAAAAGAAGAAGTAAAACTCTCACTGTTTGCAGATGACATGATCCACTACATTGATAGATAGATAGTGAAGTTGCTCAGTCGTGTCCAACTCTTTGCGACCCCATGGACAGTAGCCAACAAGGCTGCTCCATCCATGAGATTTTCCAGGCAAGAATACTGGAGTGGGTTGCCATTTTCTTCTCCAGGCGATCTTCCCAACCCAGGGATAGAACCTGGGTCTCCTGCATTGTAGGCAGATACTTTACTACATAGAAAACTCTAAAGACTCTACCAAAAAATTACTAGAGCTAATCAATGAATATAGTAAAGTTGCAGGATATAAAATTAACACACAGAAATCCCTTGCATTCCTATACACTAACAATGAAAAAACAGAAAGAGAAATTAAGGAAACAATTCCATTCACCATT